>NC_037685.1:59607582-59640082 GCF_003255815.1 Theropithecus gelada | reverse complement strand
ATGACGGATAAGATTCTAGCTGTGATGGAGATGTGGTCCTGGGAGGACATTCTAGGCACTGCTCTTCAAAGAGGTCGTCTCCGTCCTGGGATAGAAGTTCACAAGGGGAAATGTACAAACACAGTTTTCCTGCCACCTCCAAGCTGCTTGGGGCTGGACTGGATGCCCTGCCGGTCCCTCACTCTTCTTACCTTTGAACTTCGACTCTGGCCAGGCATTTAGGCAAGTTTTCTAATTTAACTTTTACAATAACCTGTGACGTGGCTATGATTAACCCTGTTTCACGGCTGAGCACCTGACTGGGAGATGTAAGGTACTTGCCCAAGGAAACCAAACAATTATCACCCTGAATTTGCCTAACTTCCCACTCATGCTTTGGTTGCAGTTCCAGAGTCTGCTTCAGGATCTCCCATACAGAGTGGCCTGAAGACACTGGTTTCCCTCAGGAAACGGCAAACTCCTGTCTCTGGACCTCTCCCCTGTGGCCTCCCTCCCTGCTTCCCTGGGACTGTTAGTACCTTCTCCTATGTTTCGTGTTGACCATACAACTTTGCCTTCTTCCAATCTAGGTTTATGCCAGACATTGTGTCTATTATTTTCCCTTTTTAAAGTGATATCTGGGCTGAATGTGATAGCTCATGCCTGTAATCCCAGCACCTTGGGAGGCCGAGGCGGGCGGATCACCTGAGGTCAGGAGTTTGAGACCAGCCTCACCAACATGGAGAAACCCTGTCTCTACTAAAAATACAAAATTAGCCGGGCATGGTGGCGCATGCCTGTAATCCCAGGTATTCGGGAGGCTAAGGCAGGAGAATCACTTGAACCTGGGAGGTGAAGGTTGCAGTGAGCGGAGATCACGCCACTGCACTCCAGCCTGGGCAACAAGAGTGAAACTCTGTCTCAAAAAAAAATAAAAAATAAAATAAAATAAAAATAAGTGATATCTGTGGTATCTGGTCATACCACATCAATTTTCATTTGAGGACCTGCCCCTGCCCCACTCTCGGTCTCCTGGATCCCAGAGGGGTTGGTGACCTGGGGTCAGGGGCCATGAGAGTACTGCTCCTCTCTGCCACTTTGTTCAGCTTGGTGGTTACATGCAACAAAGCTGAACCAATAAAGTACATTTTTGCTTGGGCTAATTTTTCCCCATGTTAGAGTTGTTAAGCTGAGAAGAAGTAATCCCAGAAAGCCTGGCGGTCTTCCTTTACTACCAGTTGTAAGAATCTGACTAATTACAAGCTTCATGAGGACAATGCATTTTTTTTTTTTTTTTGGTCTTGTTCAATGTACCCCCAGGGTTTAGAGCAGGACTCTGTTTACTGCATCCCCACAGCCTGACAGTGAAACAACTCAGAGAAAAACAAGCTGATATCAGTGTCTGATATCATCATTGGAGCAGCTGGATACAGCTATGCCTGAAGTTGTTAAATTCATTTTTATGCTTAGGTCTGTATTGGTCTTCTGCTACTTGTAACTCACAGAGTCATGACCAACACAAGCAAGTGTTGACTCAAGTTTCTTGAGAACTTTCCTGCAAGAGTAATCACAGATAAACAGTGACCTTGGGGGCCACAGTGGTCTCCCCAGGGCCTTAACATGCCACCTTTCTTTTCTAAAGTTTCTTAAGCTCTGTGGCTTACAAACTCCTTGATATCAGTAATGCGATTTTCTCTGTGTTATTTAAATGCTCCATAGCTGCCAGGTGTGGTGGGTCACAACTGTAATCCCAGAGTTTTGAGAGCCGAGGCAGGGGGATCACTCAAGGTCAGGAGTTCAAAACCAGCCTGGCCAACATGGTGAAACGCTGTCTCTACTAAAAATACAAAAATAAATAAATAAATAGCCAGGCGTGGTGGCAGGTGCCTGTAATCCCAGTGACTCAGGAGGCTAAGGCAGGAGAATTGTTTGAACCTGGGAGGCAGAGGTTGCAGTCAGCCGAGATTGCATCACTGCACTCCAGCCTGGACAACAGAGTGAAACTCTGTCTCAAAAATAAATAAGTAAAACATGAATGCTCCACAGCTTTTCAGACACGACTGGCTTCACAGTGGAAGCCTCAGGAGATGCTGGGCAATCACTGCACTGGGAGGCCAGGGTGCAGGGCTGCTTCTGGCTTTCTGTGAACAGAGAACTATACTGCCTGGTGCTTAGCGTGGTTCCTGGAGTGTGCTATGTGTTTGGTAAATACTTGTGGATGGAATGAACAGTATAAAGTGCACAGATGCCTTCCAGATCTCCTGAGAAAAGAAATGCTGGAAAGTATCAGTGTCCCTGTAAGCCTCTCCTCTCTCTTCTTTAGTCTCTTCTCTCCTTTTAGCATGATGTTTCCCCCAATCCTCTTTGCCCTGCTTCCTTGGGGTTCAGTGACTGTGTGGTCCAGGTGCGAATGCCTTTGTCCTAGGGGTATCGCATAGGCCTTTTGACCTGTGTGTCTGCTCCAGGCTTGGAGTCTCCTAAAGTCTCCCTCCCAGTATCTTATTCAGATCTGACTCCCCAGCATCTTGGGGAATAGCTGCCTAACAGAACACTCAGGACAAATGCTCTATGAATGAATGAGTGGTGGGTTCGTCACTCCAGCCTCCTGCTGCTCAAACCCAACCCCTTACTTCTGTGAGAGGGTCCTCTTCTGGAGAGATGAAGCTGAAGTCTCCTCTGATCTCACAGACAGAGCAGTCCCCGGCCCTCTCCACCCAGCTGTCTGCCCCTCCTGTTAATATTACCAACTTTCCTCTCAGAGTGCTCCCTGTCACCCCACCCCCTATGGCCAATAAAGCTGAGTATTGGCCCCTCAGGCTTCCCTGCTAAGTCACAGCTAGGATACTCCCCTCCCACGGGAGTGAACACCTATATTGTGGCACAGGACTGTCCCTGGTCCACCTGGTTGAAATGTTTGCTTCAGCTCCGTGGGCTGGCCTGGGGGGTGCTTTTTAAATTGTGGACAAAGCTTGCTTGCTTGCTCTCTCTCTTTCTTTCTCTCTCTCTCTCTCTTTCTTTCTTTCTTTTCTTTTCTTTCTTTTTGAGACAGAGTCTCGCTCTGTTGCCCAGACTAGAGTGCAGTCACACTATCACGGCTCACTGTAACCTCCTGGGCTCGAGTGATTCTCCCACAGCCTCCCAAGTAGTTGGAACTACAGGCTCATGCCACCATGCCTAGTTAATTTAAAATTCTTTTTGGTAAAGCTGGTCACCTTGTTGCCCAGGCTGGACAAAGCTGTCGTTAAGAAGAGACAGATGGCACAGGGATTGCAAGTGAAGAAGTGAGGTTTCAGCCACAGTCATGCACACGCTGGGAGGGAGACCTTGGCCCAATCATGTCACCTCTCTGGGTTTCTGCTTCCCCAGCTGGAAAACAACCAGGGCTTGGGAGAAGAGATGAGCTCAAAGGCATTTTCCAACAACAAAGTCCTCCAACCTTTTTCCAGTTTTCTGAAGAAGGGATGACTTTCACATGCTTAGGGGCAGGAGGGCTGTAGGAGGTGGGTGGGAGGAGCTGCATCACGCAGGAATGCCCAGGAAGGCTCAGCCTGGTCCTACCATCTTACTGAGGAATTCTCAGAGTGATTCTTGGGGCAGGTCCAAGCAAGCAGCAGACCCGGATGGTTCCTACTCCAAAACAGATCTCAAAGTCCACCCACTTCACATTTCCACAACTCAGGCCGCTACGTTTTGAAGCTGAGTGACTGCAACTGCTTCCTAACTCATTCATTCGCTTCTGCATCAATGCATTGCACTTCTGCTTGCCTCAGGACACTGCACTGCGCATACACAGTGTCCATGACAGGCCTCCTGCCTTCACCAAGTAACAGTCTAATGTCAGTGAAGGACACAGACAAATACTAAGTTAATCTTGTGAAAAGGACAAAAGAGAATGTAATGTAAAAACAAAGAATGAGGGGGCAAGGAGATAGTTAGTTGGGTGATTAGCAATGGCCTCTGGAAGGAGACAACATATCAGCCGAGTTTCAAAGGACAAGAAGAAAGTGACCAGGAGGAAAGCTGGGAAGGGTGTTACAGGCAGAAGGAACAACATGTGCGAGGCCCCTGAGGTGGGAAAGAGACAGACCAGGCTGACTGAAGCAGAGCGAGGGAAGGAGGGAAGGCAGGAGCGTGGAAATGATGGGCCTTAGTTAGCGGGCGGGCAAGAAAGACTTGAAAGCCACAGGAAGGGGTTTAAAGTTCAGCTATGATAAAAATCCTGGTAAGGGTTTGTTTTTTGTTTTTTGTCTTTTTGAGACAGAGTCTTGCCCTGTTGCCTAGGCTCCAGGCTGAAGTGCAGTGGCACAATCTCAGCTCATTGCAACCTCTACCTCCCGGGTTCAAGTAATTCTTGTGTCTCAGCCTCCTAAGTAGCTGGGATTATAGGCGTGTGCCATCACACCTGGCTAATTTTTGTATTTTTAGTAGAGACGGAGTTTCACCATGTTGGCTAGCCTCTCGTTGCCTGCTTATTTTCTCCAACTGAGTGGTTCTTCACGGAAAGTAATTTTCCGCTCTCAGGGCCATTTGGCACTAGTGAGTGGAAGCCAGGGATGCCGCTAAGCATCCTACAGTTCACAGGACATCCCCTACCATAGAGAATTGGTCCCAAATGTGGACAGTGCCAGGGCTGAGAAATGCTGCTCCACCTAGACTGCAACCCATGAGCATTTCCTCCCCCACATTCTCTGCAGACTCTGAACATTGAGGTGCTCCAGCTCCCATGGCCCTCTCCTCTCCTCTCTCTCATTCAGGCCAGGATTTCCAGACTGGCTCTTCTGTTGACTCTCAGCTTGATATCTCACATTCCCAAGGATGATCCATTAACCTCCAAAATATGTCTGAGTCTGTTGCCCCTTGTCACCTGCACACCAGGCTGAACAAATCCCGGCATCTCACTCTGGATCATGGAGACCACCTTTCGACTGTCCAACCCATGCTCCCTGCTACCACCCATGGTCCACCCTACAGCTAGAGCCATCTGTCCAAAGCATGATCCCAAGAGCGTCTGTCCCCTGCTGAAACCCTCCAATAGCCACTCATCCTGCAGGTGTGACCTAGAGCCCCTCCAACCTTTGAGGCCCTGCCTAGGTCTGTAATTGCCCTGGCTCATGCTCCCTCTTGGACGCTGCCCTCCTTTCTGCCCTTGCAGGCCCAGGGCTCTTTGTGCTTGCCCCTCCCTATGGCCTTGTCCTTCCCATCATTTTGGTTAATCTCAAGTATCTTCTCAGACTGCCAGGTTGACCTGTCCAGTGCCCTGTCTCCCCTTCCCTCTCGGGTTCATCTACAGCAAAATGATCTGCCATTTCCATGTTCCGCAGCTGTCGCTTCTCCCTGGAGCGTAGCTGCTTGAGACCAGGCTGCCTCTCCTGTTTCTGCTAAGGTCCTGCCTGGCATGTAGCAAATGCTCAGAAATACTTTTAGGAACATAACTGAACTGGAAATTGTGGCAAGAGAGAAGTCTGTCCTTGTGAACCACCAGGCTCCTTTTCTTACCTGCTTCTTCTCATGAAGAGCTCTTCTCTCCCTTTTTGTTCTTATTTTATTTCATTTCTTCCAGCAAAGCTATGAATGCCTGTGTCAGTTGCCTGTTCAACATCTCGCCTGGATGTCTTAAGAGCATCTTCAACATGGCCAAATGGAACCCTGGAATGACAACCTATTCCCCATCCCGACCTCTCCCCACCAGCCTTTTCCATCTGAGTAGATGACAAGACCATTAACCTGGCCCTCAAGCCAAACACCTAATAGATCCCCAGGACTCTGCTCCCGTCCTGACATCCAATACATCAGCAAGTAGTGACTTCAGCCTTGAAGTATATCCGAATCACTACCCACAGCTACCACCCTAGTGCAGGCCGCCATGAGCTCTGGATCACCACTGTCACACCCTACCTGGCTAGTGCAGGCCGCCATGAGCTCTCCCCTGGACCACCCTCATCATGCCCTACCTGCACCACCCTCATCATGCCCTACCTAGCTCCCTGCTCCTGGTCGGCTTGCTCTATACCCTGTCGTCCTCAGAGCAGCCTGGGCCATCATTTAAAAGCACCAATCAGGTAGGACGCAGTGGCTCATGCCTGTAATCCCAACACTTTGGGAGGCCGAGGTGGGCAGATCACTGGAGGTCAGGAATTCAAGACCAGCCTGGCCAACACCGTGAAACCGCATCTCTACTAAAAATACAAAAACCAGCTGGGCATGATGGTGCATGCCTGTAGTCCCAGCTACTCAGGAGGCTGAGGCAGGAGAATTGCTTGAACCCAGGAGGTGGAGATCTCAGCAATGAGCTGAGATTGCGCGATTGCACTCCAGGCTGAGCGACACAGCGAGACTCCGTCTAAAAAAAAAAAAAAAAAAACACTGATCAGACGATTTCTCTCTCTTGTTAATTAGCCAATGGACAGTGTTTATTTAAGTCATGTAGTAGCTCTCTTGGTGATCAGATCAACAGATCGTAAGAAGGGTAAGTAGCATGCAATAAACCATTTTGAGAGAGAGAGAGAGACTATATTCACCTAATCTTTGTTATAGCATATTATCATCATTCTATTTTATTATCCATTATTGTTGTTAATCTCTTGCTGTGCCTAATTTTTCAACTAAACCTTTGTCATAGGTATGTATGTATAGGAAAAAAGCATAGTATATATGGGGTCCAGTACTATCTGCAGTTTTAGACATCCTTGGGGTTCTTGGAACGCATCCCTCGAGGATAAGGGGTGATTACCGTACTGTATATAAAATACCCATTTCCTTTCTTCCTGTCACATGCCATGGCTGCCTATCATTAGCTTGTTCATTTATGTGTTTACTTGCTTTTGAGGTCTTTTTCCCCCACTGGTATGAAAGCAGTGACCTTGTCTATTCTGTTCACTGCAGTATCCCTGGAACCACTGGCCTAGTGCATGGAAGGAACTCAATAAACCATGTTGGGTGAGTGAATGTGGATTAAGAGGGTTTTAGGGTTGAGGCACTGCCCCTGGCAGTACTGTTTGCCTGCTTATTTTTTATTTAGGAGGCAGGGTCTTGCTCTGTTGTCCAGGCACAATGCTGTGCAGTGGCACAATCATAGCTCACTGTAGCCCCGACCTCCTTGGGCTCAAGCGATCCCCCCACCTCAGCCTCCTAAGTAGCTGGGACTACAAGCACACACCACCAAGTCTAGCTAATTTTTTTTAAAAAACGTTTTTTGTAGAGATGGGGTCTCACTATGTTGCCCAGGCTCATCTCGAACTCCTGGGCTCCAGTGATCCTCCCACCTCAACCTCCCAAAGCATTGGCATTGGGATTACAGGTGTGAGCCACCATGCCTGGTCTTATTTACCTTTTAAAATAGGGACTTTTGAGGACGTTTTTGCTTAAGGAGACTGAAGCTATTAAAAATCTCCAAAGGTCCAGGGTCTTAACTGTTTACAAAGCACTTGTCCCTATGATGACTCATTCATTCATTCAACAAATACTCATCGCATCTCTGCTATGTGTCAGTCACTTGCTGATGGGATGGTATTTGGGGTGAGTCCTTGCAGCTCATCACTACAGACCCAGGGGCCATTGCTTGGTTTCTCCAGAGCTGGCTCTCGAGGCCTGTTGCTGAGGTGGAATGCAGTACCAAGCTCAGAATATTTGGTCCTGACCGCTACTCTGGTCTCTGTGCCCCGGGGCAACTTGTTTCCACCTCTCTGCACTAAATCTCATGTGGAAAACAGAGATCACCATAATTAAGAACTTGCAGGATCAAGGCTGTCCTTCAGCCCTTCCTTTCTTCCACGTCCACCACATGTGCTCCCAGTTCTCCTGAGTTCTCTTGACTGAAACTTGAGGCACTCTGCCTCCTGCAGCCAAGCCTGTCTGGATTCTCTCAGAAGAACTTTCACCGGGGAGATTCAGGAAACTGCCTTCCTGCTGGTCCCCACTTGTCCAGTCAGTGTTTTTCCAGTAACTCTTCAGTGAAGGCTGCTCAGGCTAAGGTGTTGTCGTGTAGAGATGTTTGCGTTTTATGGGGGTCAGGGCTTTCCTGGAATGAGTGGATCTTCTGTGTAGGATCCTGGCTCTGCAGCAGGGAAATGAGAGGGAAGTTTCTCGGCAGGGTGAAGGAGACCTTCGCTCAGATCACAGCAGTCAGGCGTTGCTTCTCCAGCCAGGTGTGTACCTGCAGGACCTCTGAGCCAGTGCGGGGGATTGTGTGCTGCCTCTGAAGGGCCTGGCCATGGAGCTGGCTCCCTGCCCACTCTCGCTCCCTCACCCGGCTGTTCCACACTGCAGCCACAGTCAGTCCTTCAACCACAACCTGACGGTGCCAACCCCTGCTTAGAACTTCTTAGTGAGTTCCATCCCCCTTCCCCTGCTGAGAACCCCGCAGTGAGTTCCATCCCCCTTCCCCTGCTGAGAACCCTGCAGTGAGTTCCATCCCCCTTCCCCTACTGAGAATCCCAGTGAGTTCCATCTCCCTTCCCCTGCTGAGAACCCTGCAGTGAGTTGCATTGCCCTTAAAACAAAAACCACTATGCTCACTTTCATCAGCCAGGCTCAGCACCCCCTCTCCAGCCCTACATTTCCAGGAACTGCCCCCGCTCCTCACACTTCAGTTCCTGGGCCTTCTTTCAGTGCCTGGAGCATCCTGTGCTTTCTTACGGCAGGTCCTTTGCACGGGAGGGACTTCCCATCACTTCCTTCCCCACCTTGTCTGTGCCTCCTCAACTCCTCCACACCTGAACATCTCAAGTCCCCACAGGCCCCGTTAGGTTTCCCTCTTCTGCTCTCCTCATCTCACTGTGGCTTCTCCTCCAGCGTGTGGTGATTTGCTCAATCTTTCTCCTTCATATTCTCAGGAGTGTCAGCCTCATAAATCCATAGTTCTGCTCCCCATCACCTGATACATGGACAAGTTGGTGCACAATAATGAATTTATGTTGAATGAGCAATGCGCACATCAGCAGAGAGGGGAGGTCTGAGTCAGCTGGGATGTTCCAGAAAGGATCACAGGCTCAGTGGCTTTTTTTTAAAATGGTAGACTAGAGTTTTATTATTATTCATATCAGTCTCCCCAAGAATCAGGGATCAGAGTCTTTAAGGATAATTTGGTAGGTACAAGCTAGTTAGTGGGGAGTGCTGTTTGGTCAGGTTGGGGATGAAATCATAGGGAATCAAAGCTTGTCCTCTTGCGCCGAGTCAGTTTCAGAGGCCAGGAGCAGAGGCTGAAACCACAGTGGTCTGTCCAGCAAAAGGTGGAGACATGGAGGAAACTCAATCACTGCTGGAGATGCTGCCTGAAGGATCTGGGACTGTTCACCTTACCTCTACTTGGCTGAGCCTGGGCCTGCCTAGAGAAGCCAGGCCTGGTCACAGCCCCAGAGAGGCAACTGTGTGCTGTCCTTGGATGCTGAGGCAGCCGTCACAGTTCCCACATCTGACAGAGTTGCTGACCCCGTGCACAGGAGGTCTTTCTGCACGAAGAGCAGATCTGAACACATAATGCGCATATGTGTTTGCTTGGGCTGCCACAGTAGAAATACCACAGGCCGGATAGTAAACAACAGAAATGTGTTTTCTCACAGTTCTGGAGGCTGAATGTCCAAGGTCGAGGAGGTGGTAGCTTTGGTTCTTCTGCAGACTGTCTCCTTGCCTCGTAGAGGACCACCTTCCCGTGGTGTCCCCACAGGGCCTCTCCTCTCTGTGTCTCTTTCTGTCCTAACCTCCTTTTCTCACAGTGATATCAGTCAGCTTGGATTAGGGCCCACCCTAATGGCCTCATTTCAACTTAGTCACCTCTTTAAAAGGTCCTATCTTCAAATACAGTCACATTCTTAAGTACTGGGGTTCAGGGCTTCGACATATGAATTTGGTGGGGGACAGAATTCAGCCCATCACATTAGGTTATGCCATGATTTGACCCCACATGGAGACACACGATTCGTCTCCACAACAGGAGAGACATAGAGAATAGAAGGCAGACAAAACAAACCTTGATTATTTTTTAATGAGACTATGAACAACATTTGCAGCTCCAAGACCAAACTTCTACCCCCAAAAGTATCACATGCAGGGCCAGGGAGCACGTTGTCAATCTTACTCCCTATCCCTGCTCCCCCATCAGTTCAGGTCACATCTCCTTGCTGGTGCAGAGGAGGAAGCCATCTCCCACCTCTGTGCCCGTCCCAGCTTTCTCGGGGGACAGGTAGGTTACCTGTCAGGCAGCAGCCTTTGCATTCTGTTCATTTGGCTCAAACTGCCCCTTCTTGGAAGGGGACAGACATGTGGCTGTGGGGAAGCTGACCTCCTTTTCTGTAAAAGGAAACTTTGGGACTGGCTTCTCAGACAATGGGCTCTTCAGAGAAGTGGGTTTTTTAAGGAAGGGTTTGCAAAAGGTATCAGGGTTAATTTGAAGACAAAAGGGAGGTGTCTCTGTAAAGGGGGCGCAGTGGGGCTGTGGAGAGGTGACCCTTAAGGAGCTAGGAGAGGAGCCAGACCCCTGTGGTGAGCTGGAGGGTGTGAGTTGCAGGGGCAGGGGCTGTAAGCAGGAGGCAGAGGAAAGAGAGAGCATGCACTTAGAAAAACAATGCAAAGATTCTGTGTTCTTATTGAATTCATCTTGCTCCAGGTGAGAAGGAGAACATGAACCTAGGCACAGCCAGTGCTTGCTGAGTGCCCACTGTGTGCCAGGCCCTGGGGACATGAGGATGAGGAAGACTCTGTCTCCTGCCTTGAGGAGCACAACTTAGCTAGAAGGGACAGATGGGCACACAGAGTGCTGTTCACTCTGGTCAGAGCCCAGCGAAGCGCCTAGCGTAGGAACCGTGCCCACACACTCATGAGTCAAGGAGGAAGTGCTGTCCAGAGTAGATGGGGTGGAAGGCCTTAACTCCACCTGGACAGGTGGGGAGGGCTTCCCAGAGGAAGCTGAGGAGGAGGTGTCCAGGCTAGGGGTAGAGGAACAGAGCATCTGGGCAGAGGGAGGGCATTTGGGAAGGCAAGAAGCAGCCACAGGGCATGGGCATATCCAGGGTTGGAACCCTTGCCTCTGCTGCGTTCTAATTGTGGCCGACATCTTTCTTCAGCCTTCTGTTTGTGCTTCAGGCCCCATGCATTCCAGACCTGATTGGGCTTGGACGGCCCTTTATGGTGTGCACAACCCTGTCAGGCATCCAAAAACCATGTGACTGGGAGTTTGGTATTAAGCTGTATTATTGAGTTCACAAACTCAACTTTCAGAAATCTAACCAAACAAGGGATTTGCAAAACACTTTCAAACAGAGCAGAGCTGACTACATTTCCCATGACAATCAGCTTGTTTACCACCCCAAGGTACACTCTAACTGCTGTTGACACGCTCATTTGCATGCCAATACCCAGAATGCCTTTCCAGCCCTACTGAGCCTCTATCCTGCCAGTGAGTTGAAAGGTTTATTTACACATACAATGCATGACAACTTCATTTTCTGAAGCATCTTTCATACAAACCGTATCCCCAAAATGACTTAAGTTGGTGAAAGAATTTCAAAATCCTTTTACTCTTCTTTCTGAGCTGAAGTGGAATTAACTTATGTATGCCCAAATTAACATTTTAATTAAAAGATACTTGAGGGAAATGAGATTTTGGTTATTCAGCCGTGTGTCATATTATGCTTGGTATATTAGGCCAAGTTTATGAAGAGAAACTGCACGGCCACAGATAGATCAGGCAACACAGAGAGCTCCACGTGCACATCAGACTGAGCTAGGATCACCAGAGGAATGTTAATGGGTGACTTTCCTACAGCTGGATTTCCCTTGCACTGTGGCCTATGAGATGACATTTGTCTAGGGGCATTGGGCATAATGGCACAGATGGTAAAAACACAAACACCTACTGGCAATTTTTCAGTTTTAAGAGTATAACAGCCAGGAGGGGTGGTTCACGCCTGTAAGCCCACATCTTGGGAGGCCAAGATAGGAGCATCCTTTGAGCCCAGGAACTCAAGACCAGCCTGGACAATATAGCAAGACCCCCATCTCTACAAACAATAAAAACTTTAGCTGGGCATGCACGTGTAGTCCCAGCTACCCGGGAGACTGAGGTGGGAGGATTACTTGAGCCCGGGAGGTTGAGGCTGCAGTGAGCTGTGATTGTACCACTGCACTCCAGCCTGGGTGACAGAGCAAGATCCTGTCTCAAAAACAAAAACAAAGAGTGTAGCAGGGAAAAAAAATGATGTGAATCGGCAATCCTGCAAGTTTTCAGGAGCAGGTATGCTAGATTTTGATAGTAGTTCAATATTGGTAAAGAGATTTTCCTGCCTTTTTTGTGGCAGAGGAAAGCAGTATAAGAGACCTTCAGGAAAGTCACGTTTGAAGATGTTATATAGGAATAGCCAGATTTTGTGTTAAGTGCATCTTTGAAAATGGTTTGGTGTCTTCTTTTCTAAATCAGTGGTGCAGCTACCGTGCTTGGATATGGGGGATGGTAGAGAGAGGGCTGTGACGTCTGAGGCCTCTTGATTATGTGAAATGCAGTGGGTGGTCAGATGGTTACTCTGTGGAAAACAGATTAACAGCCTCATAACTGGCTGATAGAGAAGAGGCAACATTTTGAACAAGTTAGAAATGTGAACTCTGGAGTCGGACTCCCGGGCTGGAGTTCCAGGGTCTCCACATGCTAGCAGCATGACATTTGGGAGTCATTTAACCTCTCTGTGCCTCAGTTTCTTCATCTGGGCAATGAGGATTACAATAACTCCTACTTCATGGGGCTTTGATGACGATTCAGAGGGTTAACAGGTGGCTGGCAGTGCTGGCTGCTGTTATTATTAATACACTACAATAGCCCATCACAGGCTTTGGTTTTTTTTTTTTTTTTTTTTTTTTTGAGGCGGAGTCTTCACTCTGTCCCCCAGGCTGGAGTGCAGTGGCACCATCTCGGCTCACTGCAAGCTCCGCCTCCCGGGTTCGCGCCATTCTCCTGCCTCAGCCTCCCGAGTAGCTGGGACTACAGGCGCCGCCACCGCGCCCGGCTAATTTTTTGTATTTTAGTAGAGACGGGGTTTCACCTTGTTAGCCAGGATGGTCTCGATCTCCTGACCTCGTGATCCGCCCGCCTCGGCCTCCCAAAGTGCAGGGATTACAGGCGTGAGCCACCGCGCCCGGCCCATGCTTTGGTTTTGAAGACCCCTTTACACTCTTAAAAATTATTGAGGGCACCAGGCCACCAAAGGGTTTTTGTTTACGTGAGCTATCTCTATTAAAATTGACTGTATTTGGGCTGGGCGCGGTGGCTTATGTCTGTAATCCCAGCACTTTGGGAGGCTGAGGCAGGTGGATCACCTGAGGTCAGGAGTTCGAGACCAGCCTGACCAACATGGTGAAATCCCCATCTCTACTAAAAATACAAAAATTAACCAGGCATGGTGGCACACGCCTGTAATCCCAGCTACTCAGGAGGCTGAGGCAGGAGAATCACTTGAACCCAGGAGGCAGAGGTTGCAGTGAGCCGAGATTGCACCATTGCACTCCAGCCTGGGACAGAGCAGGACTCCATCTCAAAATAAATAAAAATAAAAATAAAATTGACTGTATTTGAAATGAAAACACAACATTTAAAAATATGTATAGATTTATTTAAAATAACAATAATAAATTTATTCCTTTTTCACTTAAATAGCATATTTGTATAAAATAACCATAATTTCCAAAACAAAATAAAATTAGTGAGAAGAGTGGCATTGCTTTATATTTTTGCAAACCTCTAATATCTGGCTTAATAGAAGATAGCTGAATTCTAAGATCACCTGAGGTATGTCAACAGGCATTTAGTTTTTTTTTTTTTTTTTTTTGCGATGTGTTGTTTTCCTTGAACTATATGAAGAAAATCTGCCTTATACAGATAATTAGTTTAAAAAGTGGAGGGCCAGCCTGGGCAACATAGCAAGACCTCATCTATAAATTTTTTTTTTTTTTAATTAGCTGGGCATGGTAGTACATGCCTGTAGTTCTAGTTAGTTGAGAGACTGAAGCAGGAGAATCACTTGAGGCCAGGAGTTCGGGACTGCAGTGAGCTATGCTGGCATCACACTCCAGCCTGGGCAACAGTCTTGAACTCCTGGTCTCAAGTGTTCCATGCACCTTGGCCTCCCAAAGTGCTGGGATTACAGGTATGAGCCACCGCACCCAGCCAGGAGGAGTATTTTAATAGCCTTTTAATATAATTGTGGATATTTTTCTTGGTATTACATCAAAACTTGAATGTCTTAAATGTTATGATGTGGAATCTGGAATCATAAATTTTTTGTTTGCACTCTGTTACATGAAAATCTGCTGATCTATCTGGATGTTTGAATGGATCTTTTATCTGTGCAGAATTTTGTAGCATCATACTTTGGTCATCTGGAAATACTAGTTCACTGAGTTAATAAAGAGCACCCATATGTTGGCACATTTCATTATATAATGTATTTTAAAACCGTATTTGTTAATGTCTCCACCAATCTCATCAGAAAAATCTTCAAGTGTTGAGAACCTGTCAAGTTCACAGTGATGAATATAAGTATTCCAGCATTCTAATTTTTGAATGAAACCTCAAATTTTATCATTGACAGCAAATACTTCAGTTGTTTTTCTTAAAGAAATAGAGTCACTTTGTTTTCAAGAAAATATCTGCCCAATACCCAAGTCTGAATAACCAGTTTTTCTGTCAGTTCTTTTTTCAAGTAAAATGGCTTCCCATGAGAAAAGCAGGCAGTTCAGCTTGCTACTCAATTATGTGTGTTTTTTTCAAGAGGCAACTTTTTTTTTTTTTTTTTTTTGGTGTACTTTAGTTTGCAGCAGATGAAAACTTACCGTTTTGTCACATAGAATATTAAAAAACTATATCTTCAAAGTTGAGTTTTAATGAAATTATCATGTTAACCTCTTTGTAAAGAAGATTCTTGGGTGCAATTGGATTTCTTTTTCACCCTGGGTGTGTGGGGGCCAAGAACACAGTGACCACCAGTACAGTTCTTTCCCCACTGCCTGGATTTGTCTAAGGCACCATCAGTTTTGCCCATAACTCCTTTTGCACCATCAGGGCAAATGTCAACACAGTGAAAAAGACAGATAACGTCTTAGTAGTATTATGAAAATAGCTTTGACCTCTTGGACCCCCAAGGGAATCTGAGGGCCCACAATTTATACTGCACTATAACATGAAGCAGTGGTTGGTACCCAGAATGGATGTCTTAGTTTTGTCTGCTCAGCATCCATTTTGTTCCTTCCAGCCACTCCAATCCCCTATTTCCTGTGTTCTAGTGGAGCCTCCAGTTGAACTTCCCCCAGAGTGCCACCCCTGACCACAGCCACAGGATGGCACGGAAACAGGCAGAGCCAATCTGTGGTTAGAATGGTCACCTCTGGGGTTGCCACTTGGACAACGCCTGCCACTACTCTGGGGCTGCTGCCACAGGCCACTTGCTATCACTAGAGAACTTTGAGAGAGAGAGAAAAAAATACTTTTGCTCTTTTGTTGGGGCCATTTTGCTGGGATAACCTAAGTCTGAAACTGGTTGTTGCCATGCTGACCCTGTCCTCCTACCCTTTGCCCACCACCCCCCTACAGTCCCACCTTGTCCACAGGATGAGAGAATCAAACCAACACATGGAAAGAAGCAAAGCCGTTGGATGAGGAGGGCCAGACACCTCAACACACCATTTAAGTCCCTGGAGCTCCTGAGGACAGCTCCACTCCTGAACTTAAATGGTTCTGTGAGCCCATAGATACCTTTTAGCTTAACGTAGGTCCTGACACCTGCAATAAAAGGGCTGTGATTAGAATTATTGACCACTCTTAGGACATCCTTAACTGCCACAGAGAGTCGTATGAGGAAGTTCAGGGAGAATCTCTTCCCTGGTGATTAAGAGCAAAGTAGCACAGACTGAGCTGATCGAGAAATGTGTGCACGGGGTGGACAACCATCTCAAAGGGGCGTGGCCTGGGCATGGCCCCTCCTGCAGGTGTGTAGAGTGGAAGGAAGCACCATTTCTGCTGCCCCCAGGAAGCCCAGTGCTGCTCCAGGAGGAGGCCAGTTCATGATCCAACTGTGACCCATGTTATCACCATTGGGTAATGAACTCTGAAACCATCCACCCAAGTGTCTTAGTCTGCTTTCTGCTGCTGTAACTAAATACCTAGGACTGAATAATTTATAAAGAAAATAGATATATCTCTTACAGTTCTGGATGGTGAGAAGTCTAAAAGCATGGCACCAGCATGTGGTGAGGGGTGTCTTGCCATGGTAAGGACTCTCTGACAGGGCGTTACATGCAGAGGCGGTTCTCGGGGGAGCTTTTGTTTATTTGTTTTGTTTTGTTTGTTTTCTGATACAGAGTTTTGCTCTTGTTGTCCAGGCTGGAGTGCAATGGTGCGATCTTTGCTCACTGTAACCTCTGACTCCTGGGTTCTCTCCTGCCTCTGCCTCCCAAGTAGCTGGGATTACAGGTATGTGCCACCACACCCAGCTAATTTTGTATTTTTAGTAGAGACAGGGTTTCACTATATTTGTCAGGCTGGTCTCGAACTCTTGACCTCAGGTGATCCACCCACCTCGGCCTCCCAAAGTGCTGGGATTACAGGCATGAGCCACCGCGCCTGGCCAACTTGGCTTTTTATAACAGATCTACTCCCACGATGATCCATTAGTTCATTAACCCATGAATAGATTAATCCATGGCCCCAATCACCTGTTAAAGACCTCATCTCCCAATACTGACACATTAGGGATTAAGTTACAGCATGAGTTTCAGAGAAGACAAATATTCAAACCATAAAACCAAGTCTAAATGTCCCAGTGTGTCCAAAAGGAACGCATGGGCAATAGCCTAAAAGAGCCAACGAATACCAAGGTCCAAGGGATTCCATGTAAGTAATACTGACCACCTGGTCAGAACTGATGCTTAGTTCTACTGACGGAACCATCATACTTCTCTGTTCACAATCCTGTGCGTGTTCTAAACAGTTTATCTATGTTATGAATCATTGCATCACTCAGAATTCTCAATTGCAGGCAACAGAGATGAATTCTGGCTATTTAAGCAGAAAAGATATTGAAGAGAAGGCCATCTGATAATTCACAGAATCAATGGTAGAGCTGGAGAAAATGGTCTGGATACCAGGCAGGGAGGGAAGAGATTGCCAAGGCCTCATCCATGTACAATCTTGCTAGAGGCCATCTCTGGGGTTCCCAACCTGGACAATCCCTTCCACACTGTCACAGGTCTCTGTAATGCAGTAATCTCTGCATTACTCTCCTCTAGATTCATATTCCTAGGGGAAATGTCCAGTTAATTGGGCCCAGGTCCTGTGCCTATGTCTTAGCTGTTAGGGGGCCAGGTAGTAAGTTTCTAATCTCCGTTGGATGTTGAAGAGGAATGCAGGAACCTACCCATGGAGAACTCCCACGGTGTGCAAATGTCTGCCTCAGTGGGTGCTTGTTCTTTTCCAGAACTAACCTTAGTTTGCATTTGACAAAACAAAATCTAGATTCTCTCACCAAAAGGAGGGGGAAAGGATGCTGGTCAGAAGAAAACAAAAACAGAAACCAAAACCAATGCCTGTTACACCCCTTAACTTTGGAGAAAGGGAGTCAGAGGTCCAGGAAGATTATATGATTTGTCCAAAGTTACAGAACTAGTTAGCGGCACAATCCAGGATGGATGTCAGATTCTTGACTACCAGCCCAATATTCTTTCCTCTACAATCTTCCATATTCTTACAGTAGCCTACAGAGGTCCAGAGAGCTCTCACCTAGGTCAGAACTTGTATCAGTCTGCATGGGTGCCATGACAAAATACCACGGACTGGGGGCTTCAGCAGCAGGTATTTATTATCTCATGGTTCTGGAGGCTGGAAGTCCAAGATCAAGGCATAGACAGACTTGGTTCTTTTGAGGCCTCTCTCCTTGGCTTGCAGATGGCCGTCTTCTCCCCATGTCTTCACGTGGCATTTTTCATGTGTGTCTGGGCCCTAAACTCTTCTTCGTATAGAGACACCGTCATATTGGATTAAGGCCCATTTTACCTTAATTACCTCTTTAAAGACCCTATCTCTAAATATCGTTATATTGTGAGGTACTGCGGACTTCAATATATGAATTCTGGGATAATTCAAGTTAGCCCATAACAGAGCTACTTTAGAAATTCACATCATTATGGAATCAAGGATCAGACATCTGCTTCTTTCTGGCACTTCTCTGTGGACAGTGAACCAATGGGGGTGGCCCCTGGACTGACCCTGCATCCTGGGATCCAACAGCCTGAAAGCCAACTGGATTAGGAGTGGGGCCTCCTCCCTGCATGGCTCCCCTGAGGGAGCCCTGGCTTGCCCCAGACTCATGCCCACTCTGACCAGTGCCCCCTGGACTGGGTGGTGCAGGGCAGATTCTTGAATGCCACACCTTCCTTACCCACTACTGCCCGAAATGGATACCAAGTCAAACGTCTCCCCAACATACCAAGGGAGGCACTTTCTCCCTTGAGCCACTCACAGATAAAACCCTGGAAGCCAGGTTGTGCCCTGGAATTTCCTTGGTGGTTTCCAAGGAGCTTTCTAGCACCAGGGCTTGGATTCATAGTGACAGCATGATCACTACACCAGGCTGTTTAACTTGAGTGAAATGTCGTTCTTCTCCTAGACTCACCAACTTTTTTTCCCCACCTTCCCCTTGTTTCAGTCTCTCCAACATGTGCACACACAGAAATGTATACATACACATTCCTATTAGTATAACAAACTCACCTGTGGATGATTACATGCAAGGTTGGGGAAAGGCTGGATTCATGAGTTTTTGCCTCATTGGAATTGGTTTATTCCTTACTTTGTGGGTAAAGCTGGGTTTTGAAGGAGCTAGTAAACACAGTGGCTCAGCCTTCCAATTTGGGGGTGGGGGACCAATGGTCTCACTGCACTGATTGGTGCAGTAAGACTTCCAGAGTCCTCCCACCACGACCACGCTTCTCTTGCCCTTACTTCTCTTCCGTGTACCTGGTCCTCTATCCTCAGCATCCCTCTACTCTTTTGCCATTCCAGAGCCTTTTCTCGGAAAAAGTGAACGACTGACAGTGCTCAGTGGTTACTGTTTGCAGGGCTACCTGTGTTTGCATCAAGTATGAGAGGCTCTAATCAAAAGGAACTGATTTTCAGTATCAGACATGTAGGCATTAACAAAACAATGCCTTCAAGAGAGAAGGCATTAACAAATGCCTATATGTGCTTCAAGAAGAACCCTAATTGTGGTGGGGGGGGGTGTGTGTGTGTGTGTGAGAGAGAGAGAGAGAGAGACAGAGAGAGACAGAGACTTGGGAGATGCCACCTCAGGCTTCTAAAATTTTTCTCCCAAACGTTGGCCTTGTGGGTACTCAAGGACCTGACTGTAGAGGGAGCCTATTGTCTACAGGGCTATGAAACATATGGATAGGATATTCTTGGAAAGACCCTAGAAGCCCTGTGCATTCTGCTCAGCCAGCAAGCCACTGACTGACTCACCCTTTCAACCTGCATGCCCTAGGCTGTGCAGACTAGCTGCATGCCCCCACTATGCAGGAAAGGCCTTCAGCTTTGCTATTTCCACCAGCTGCCCTTCCCCCACTTTCTCTTTCTGCTTCCTCCTTTCACACTACATTGCAGAGCCATCTAGTACCCTAGATGTAGAAGGTACAGGTGTCCAATGAAAGGATGGCTGGCAGAAAGGAAGAAAGGTGTGCTCAGAGCCAGGCCACCAAATCCTGGCCACTGTGGACTTCTGCAGAAATGATACAGGTTGAAATCAGTTGTTTTTGGCCTGAAGTGATATATCCCCCCCAGACTTTTGGCAATGTCTGGAGACATTTTTGGTTGTCACAACTGGGAGAAGGTACTACTGGCATGTAGTGGGTAGAGGCTAGGTGTGCTGCTAGCCTCCATGGAATGCAGAGGACAGCCCCCCCCCCCCCAACAACAGAGAATTATTCAGCCCAAAATCTCAGTAGAGTGGAGGTTGAGGAACTGGTTTAAATGAAGGTGAAAAGGAGTTCCCTGTTTGGACTTAAACGATTCCAGCACCTGGTACTTGGCAGACGGGAGCGTTCCTTATTTTCCACTAACTCCACAGAGCCCAGGAAATGTTTGCACTTGCATGTGTTCCCTAGCCCCTCTTCAGTGGTAGATTTGTGTCTAAGTCTGAGTATGAGTGGTCACTTTTCAGCATTCATTAAATAATTCAGCATCTACTATGCCCCAGGCGCAGCTGTAGACACTGCAAGTAACAACTGCAACACCAACAACTACAATATTAGTTAACATTTATTGAAACATGGCAGACATTCTGCTTAGCATTTTGTGGGAATTCTGTCCATTAATATTGCACAGCAACCCTGCAGAGGAACTATTAACATAATCCCTACTTACAGAGGAAGAAACTGAAGTTTAGGAAGGACCAGTGGCTTGCCCAAGATTAGGAAATGGTGGACATGGATTGCAAAGCCAGGCTTTTGCAGGGCCCACACTCCTAGCCACTACATGCACAGAGAAAAGGACACGGTCCCTAAAATAAACTCGGGGACCTGTACGTGGATTAGCCACGTTAAAAGGCAATTTCCAGAAAATATCATCCTGATAATTCAGTTTGGTTCTAATTTCACAGTTTGCCTTGTGAGTCCCAAATTCCAGCTCAGAGCAGTGTGGTTTAAAGCCTGGATTGAGTCTCCTCAGAGAAGGAGCCCGTAGCTCCAGGCCGCAATCACGCCCTTCCCTGGCTGTCAACCAAAGCGGCAGAGGAGAGGCTTTGACACGAGCGGAGGCCCAAGACGCAAACTGTTTCTGCGTTCAGGTCAGAGGCTGCAGGGTGAGGAGTGTTTGAGCGAAAAGTGTGCTGGGACCCGAACGCTGGTCGCAGTCTCTCCTGGCGGCGGGATGCTTGAGAGCCCCGGTGCGCCGCAGCCGCCTCCAAGTCCCCAGCGCTGCGCTCCCGTTACTACCTTGGCAACAACTGGGATCGCCACAAGGAGGCTTGCTTTTTTCCTACCGCTGCCCGCTAAGGCAGACCAGAAAGCTGAAAGCCTGGTCTTGCGGAAATGAATCCCTGGGAAGCCGAGAGGAAGAAACATGCACTCCTGGGAGAACTGGCCCCGCGGAGACCTGGCTCGCAGTTGTGATCTGCGGACTCTGGGAGCAGCTGGGAACAGGAGGGATCCCTAGGCAGGGCGGGGAGAAGAGGTGGGTGCGGGGAGAGCTGGGTGTGCACGTTCATCCTTTCTATTTCTCCATCCTTTCTATTTCTCCCACGGCCGTTTCCATCCCCTCCAAACTTTGTTCCCTGGCAGGCTCGAAAGTGCATTTCTGATCAAGATGCCTGACACTGAGTGCTGGCAAAAGCCTGTGCCAGGTGCACAAGATCACCCCATCCTATAATCCAGGAGAGGAACTAGTTCTAAGCCGGTCCTTCAGACCCACAACGAACTCGTTGCCAGACAATCGTGCTGCCGCCCGCCCCCAAATCCCAGCCAAAGGGAGACTGGCCGGTCGTGCCACAGCTAAGAGTGCACAACTGCACTCACCCTGGGGCCCTAGACCAACGTGCAAACGAGCAAAACTCAGAAAGCAGTAGCTTCATCACTGATAGTAAAACATTAGTTGTGATTCTATTTGCTGGTATGCACTAAAGCACCTTGGCTTCGTTTAGATTGGCAGTAGATTGGCACAGTGTCGCCTCCTGGGATGGTGGAGAATTGGTCCCCGTCTAAAGTGGGGTTCAGACTGATGGAGATCCTCATCAGTCTAGCGCACAACTCAGGTGCCAACTCCAGGAAGAAGCGGCAAGAGTTTCTCCATGGGGAGCCAGATCGTGCCTGCCCTTGTTCCAGGGGAACTGGAGAGAGATCCTCCCATCCCCATACTCAGCTTCATTTGAAGGGAGAGACTAAAAGTTTTAGAAATAAGCCCCACAAGCTCCTGGTTCCGGTGCCTTGGAGTCTGGGTCTTAGATTAGCGGCTTCCCAGGTTCTCAGGCTTTGGGCCTGGGACTAGGAGTTACACCATCAGCTCCGCTGGTTCTCGTACTGAAATCACACTATTGGCTTTCCTGGTTCTCCTGCTTGTAGATGGCATATCACAGTACTTCCTGGTCTCCAGACTAAACCTCCTCACATAACTACATATAGCCTATTTGTTCTTTTCTCTGGAGAACCCTGACTAATACAAGACCAAAAGTAGATTTGTGGTTGCCTAGGGTTGGATATAGTGAGAATTGGCAGCGACTATCAATGGGCATGGTGTTTCTTTTTGGGATGACAAAAAATGTTTTTAAATAAGATTGTGTCGATGGTTGCACAATTCTGTGACTATAGTAAAAATCGTGGAATTGCATACTTTGATTGAATGAACTGGATGCTAATGTGAATAGCTCAATAAAGCTGTTTTGTGGGGGGAAGGAAATGAGCTCCAAAAATGTTGAGCAACCTTAGGTGGACCGTCTTTCCTACTGGAAAAGACGCATTTGCTTTGCCTAGACACGGGGAGTTCAGCGCTCCCCAGGGTGTGTGTGTGTGTGTGTGTGTGTGTGTGTGTGTGTGTGTGTGTGAGAAGAAGGTCTGGCAGGTTTCCTAGACACAGAATGGGAGCGGCGAGAACGCGGACAGTAGTTTCCCAGGTCTGACTGCAGAAATACTGACTGCAGAAACACTCCTTCTCCCGCAGCTGTGCGCTCTCCGTTTCTGCAGAACCTCACGCACTGCCTTCTCCTCATCCATCTTAGAGAGTAAAAAGACCCGCTTATGTCCTCAAAGGGAGCTGGGGTGTGGATTCTAAGTAGTAGGGGGATATAGGATTGTAACGAGAATTGGTAAGAACATGAGGTCCCAGAGCCACTGGCTCCAGCTATGCAGAGTCCCTCTCGGGGACTCCCTGGGGCAGGATCCCTTTGGGTTCTCAGATTCCTGGCCCGGAATATTCCGCGACCAGAGACTCGGCTAAAGGAATTTGCCTTAAAACAAAGCGAGGAGGACCTTCTGAGAGGAGTCTGCACCATCCCGCAGAATGGAAATTTGTCCCTAACTAATTGTTATCAATCCAAGCGCAGCGAAGGACGGATTTCTTGTGCTTATGGAGGGAGTGGTTCCTGCTGCCGGCCGGGACAACGAAACGTTGAGGGATGGAGGTGGGGCTGGATCCCAGGTGAGAAGGAGGCGCTGCAGGGGTTGGGACTCGTGCAGTCCAGGGAGAGCGCCCTCCTTCCCTTCCGGCTTAGCTCGAGCTCCGAGACGCTTGTGCGCCAGGCCGGAGCGGGACAATCGCTAGCGCGCACCTGGCTGGCATGGAAGGCGAGCTCTCAGCGGAGCTGAGGGTGCCGAGAGGCACTGGCTGAGCTGTAAGGCGAGGAGCCGGCTCGGAACCTGCAAGTGGATCCCCAACCCTTCCCAGCACGGAGGCCCAATCCAGGTTGGCGCCTGTCTACTCCAGAGCGAAGGCCTCTGGGCTCAGAGTCACGGGCATTTCTAAGAAAAAAAAAAGTTTATTTAAAATTTTGTACATAAATAAATAAATAAATATCTTCTGGCATTGCAGAGGCCGTACAATTACACAGCTAGGCTGGGGCGGACCAGAGTCTGGAGAGGGAAGAGTGGGGTCGCCAGCGTCGGAGAGTGGGGTCCTGCGTTTAGAGGAATGAAGAGCGTGTCGGAAACAGCGAATGGGTTTCCCCAGTATGGATACTACGGGCGAAATTTATCATCTGTGAGAGGAGCCTGAGGACAGCAAGGCCAGATCAAATGGGGCCAGAGGACAGCAAGGCCAGATCAAGAGTGGGGACTGAGGACAGCAAGGCCAGATCAAGGGACACATGGACTGACTGAAGGAGGAGGCTTCCTGAGGAGGAGAAGGGAAAAGCAAAAGGAAATAAAAGGGGGGGTTCATAAATGTATGTGATGGCGGGCGGGGGCCGAGTAAATAAATGATCACAGAAAAGAGGTGGGGAGGGACAAAAAGATTTTAAAAAGAGAAGCGAACGAGCATCCAAGGCTGCTGACCTTGACCGAGAGCGGAGGACAGTAGAGTAAGCGAGGAAGCCCAAGCCAGCCCAGAGAGGGCGGGCTAGGAGGCGCCGGCTGCCAGCAAGGCGCTGCGCCAAGCAGGCTTGCAGGCTGGGGCCGCGGTGCTGCACTGCCCAGGAGGACTCGAGCGCTTATAGTGTTCACAGCTGGGAGTTGGCTCTGGACGCGAGTGAGCCCTGGGGCGGGGACACCATGGTCCAGTCTCTGCCAAGCTCTCAGCCCTGCCCAGGCCCGGGACCTCTGCAAAACCGTGCCAAATCCATGCCGGGCAGTGGCTTGGCAGCGGGTGCCTGGGAACCAGCGCTGAGTCCCAGGACCAGTCACCGAGGCGCAGGGAGGTCTTGGGGTGGGGGACCTAGGGAGACGCGCGCCTAGGGAGTGACCGTAAGATCCCGGTCGTCCTTCCCTGAGGAGGACGGAGACATGGGCAATTCGTCGTCATCCTCGGAGCACTTGGCTGAGGAGAGCGATGCGCACTTGCAGCCTTGCGGTGCACTCCCGCCACCACTGGCACCCCCGCCGCCGCCGCCACGATGGTTGCTGCCCTTGCCCTCCTTCTTGTGCTTCACTCGGCGGTTCTGAAACCAGATCTTCACCTGCTTCTCGGACAGATTCAGGTAGGTCGCGATCTCGATGCGACGTAGGCGGGACAGGTACATATTAGAGGCGAACTCGCGCTCCAGCTCTAGCAGCTGAGTGCTGGTAAAAGCCGTGCGCATCCTCTTGCTGCTGGGCAGCTGGTTCGAGCTGCTATCTGGAGGTGGCAGAGCAGAGAGGGAAGCGATCAGACCTCTGTGCTGTGGACCCAATACCTAGGTAGGCGGCCACCAGAATCCTATAACTTTGACCTCTTACCCATCTCTTCGCCCCAACACTACCCACGGCAGAGTTACAGTGAGCGCCTCCTTGTCCAGCTCCGAGATCCTGATTCTCCCGGAGTCAGGCAGCCCTGGAACTCCTTCCCCTTCATGGAGAGCCCTGGATCCCAGCCCTCACTTAACCCCGGCCCCCACTCCAGGACCTGAACGTCCGCCCTCATCCGCCTCCTGGCGTTGTGTCCTGGCCCTCTATCTGCATTCCACCCCAAGCGCCCCCCTTAGTCCCCGACATGACCCTCACCGCCCCCAGAAAGCCCAGGGTCCCTCTTCCTCCATCCCTGGCTCTCCATCCTGCTTCGAATCACCTCTGCCCTGTCCCTCTGCGCGGCGGCCCCGCTTACCCACAGAGATGCAGTGGAACTGCCTGGGGTCAGGCAGCGGATAGGACGTCTGGTAGAGGGCGGCGGCGGCGGCCGCGGCGGCTGGGCTGTGAGCGACCCCGGGCGACACAGCGGAGTGCTGGCGGCCCAGGGGCGCGTGGCAGTACTGCGAGCCGAAGGGTGGGAAGGACGCCTTGAGCAGAGGCAGCGCGGGCGGCCCGGGGGGCCCATGCAGCTGCGAGGCGGTGACGCAGAGCGGGCACACGCACAGCAGCCCGGCCTTGCGCGCGTGGCAGGCGCCAGGCGAGAGACCGTGTAGCGCGTGCGGCGGGGGCACGGCGTAGGGGAAGAGCGGCGGCGGGCTGCCCTCGGGAGCCTTCTTCTCGCCCGCCTCTCGCAGCACTAGCGAGTCCACCAGGAAGGAGCGCGGCATGGCCCCGGCGCGCGGCCGCCCCGCAGCCAGCCCGCCCTCTGCTCCCACCGCACCTTCTGGCTCTCCACGCGCTTTCCCCGGCCGCGGTATCCCGCAGCTGCCTCTGCCCACGAGGCTGAAGGCGCGGCTGAGACTTAGGCTGAAACCGCAGCCTCTGCTGCCGCGGGCACCGCCCAAAGAGCGCGGGGTGCTGGCCAGCGCTAGTGGTGCTGAAAGGCGCCGGCGGCGCAGCTTAAATAGGACTATTGCCATGTGATGGGCTACGCCAGGAGCGGCCAGGGCCTCTCAATAGGGTTTTTGTGCCTTTTCTCTTGGCATTCACTCTGCACGCTTCCTCATTATTTCACTTGTTAACTAAATGAACTGCATAATGTACTCTATTCTTGTCAACCCCACCCACGCCGTAACAGGCGCCCTCGCCCCCTCCTCTCCCTTTTGCGGGTTTATTTTCTCATTCTCCCGCGATTTAATATTCTTTTCTTTCTCCTTATTTCTTACTCCCCTTTGGCTTTGCATTGGCGATCAGCCCGTTCATCTTATTGATTTTGCACCCCCGCGGCCTCGCTTCTACAGATCCCCATGGGCGCACACCCTCATATCCTCTGTCCACTTGGTCCTGGTCCCCTTCTTTCTATTATCGTCCCTACACCTCAAAAGTAGGCTGTCTCCAGTCAACCCTGTCAGCTCAGTGCTGTGCACCCCCGACGTCCCTCCAGCCGGTCTCAGATTTTCCACCTGTGGAATCGCTCCTGCGTGGGAAGCAGGAGGACCGGGTTCGGCGTGGAGAAGGTGTCTGTGGGCAGGGAGGAGAAGGTCTCATTATTCCTTATCCAGTCCTAGCCCCATCGCCGGTTTTCTCTAAGTTTGTCAAACAGTCTTAATTTTGGTGCTGCCTACAACGCCCAGTCTTTGTTCTGTAGATGCTGGCCAACCAGCCCTTTCCTTCAAATGACAGGGCTGTGGGTGTAAAAGAGGAAAAACAGTCGCTGAGCTTTACGAACAGAGACAGGGAATGGGGAATGAAAGCCGAGATGGCGCCCATCTAGGTCTCGCACCTCACATGTGGCGAGTTCGGACGGTCTGCCCGCGCATCTTGCCCGCACCCTGTCTACTCGCGCACACTTCCAGCAGTGCGCTGGGAAACCACTGTCTTCTCTCACTTTGGAACGGCGCGAAGGGCAGTTGTATTCCTGGCATCGGCTGCCTTTGCCCACCCTGACCCGCCTTTGCCCACCCTGATCCACCTCCGCTCTCCCCAAGACCCGGCTCCTTCCCCCTGCCGCGTCACTCTCTTCTTTCTGGTCACACAATGGTTAAACAACTTCAAACCCTCGGCGCTATGTACACAGCTCCAGCTTTTTAAATCGTTCTCGTTCTCGGGCTCAAAGCAGTTTCGCCCAGGAGCTTTTTCCATACAATGGGAAATTAGCATAAACATTTCGAATTTACAGCCCGGGACTTTTCACAGGAGATGTTTACTTTCGATTTTATTGGAACCAAATCGCTGCAGTCACCTGCTCTGATCCCTGAATGCAATTGTGAGAAATGAAGGGGGAAGCTTAGGGGTCTGGGGAAGCAGTGCGCAGAAATAAGACTGCCCAAACCCAAAGCATCTGCATGGGCTTTTAACATTGGCAGCATCTTTGCAATAACAACAGCAACAGATTATAACTGATTAAAAACCAAAGAGAATTTGTTTTGGGAGACACTAACTGCTTCTGTAAAAGGGAATGGGGCAATGGGAGAAGTAACCTGCATGGAGGGCATGGAGTCTGGCAGGCATAAGGGTTCAATGTTTTCTTGGTTGCTTGGCATGGGGTAGGGGGCAAGGCTGCCACCTGAGCCAGGGTCTCAGCGCCAAGGCTCCCCCACTCTAGGGTGGTGCCCGCAAATCAGACGGAATCCATCAATGCAGCCTAATTCCCGTTCTAATTGCTCTCCGGGAAATTTGAGCTGGGCTGCGATGCTGAGAGGGAGCCAAGAGCGGTACCCGGGCTGGGAGAGGGGGCTTTCCGCTGGGCAGAGGCAGGCTGGAAGGGCGCAAGTGCGGGCGGAGCCCAGGGGTGCAAGGGGCGGGCACTGCACCCGGAGCTGGTAGCCCGCGAGTGGCCAGCGTGGAGCTCCACTGGGAGCTGCCCTGCGCGCTCGGGGAGGAAGGGGTTAAGAGACCCTGAATGCGAGCAAGGCCAAAGCTACTGGGAAAGAATATGCGGGGGTGGTGGTGGGGGGAATAACCAGGTTTTTTTTTTTTTTTTTCCTCCCTCCAGCCTCTGGACCTTATTGAATGTCATTGAAGAAAGTTTTGAATGCCAGATAAAGAGAGGCGAATTAAAGTGTGTGACAGAGAAGGATAAGCAAACACAAAGAGAACTCTGTCACACTTTGGGGCAAAATCCGTGGGCTTTTTACCAAGTCTCTTCGCTATGATTGAATTAAGTAATAGGAAAACATTTTCTTTCAGTTTAGAGCCATTAGACAAAAACTTCAAAGCGAATAACACTTTTTAATGTGCGGCCCCACAATGGATCGGGTTTTGTGCTGAAATGTTTAAATGGTTTGTTGTGCAACTCGGCGCGGGAGAGACCCGGGCCGGAGCAAAATAGCATCCCTGAGAGAACCAAGGCGCACTTAATCCGCGGTCTCTCAGCCCGGCGGGCTGCGGCCGGAGAGGGGGCTCCCTGCTTGGCGGTCCAGGGCAGCCAGCGCGCCCAGGAGCCTGGCCATTTCCGCAGAGAAAGCTCCGTGCCTCTGAGAGGCCCGAGCCCCGGGCAGGTGCTGGAGCTGGCAGCCGGGAGGTCCGGGCCTCCCCGCCAGCCCGGCCTCCCCACCCAGCCAACCCGGCCTCCCCACCCCGCAGCCTCTGCCCGCCGCCTGGTTTCCGGGGGCCTCTCCCCGGGCTCTCTCGGGCGGCCGCGCCACTTTCCTGTTTAAAGCGCCTCCCAGGGCTTGCTTCAGCCGGGTTTGAACTTTAGTCACCCGAGCAAACGTCCCCCAGGGCGGGGTGGGGTGGGAGGACGCCGCGGGATTAGCCTGACAGCCCCAGGAGGGGCCCGGGAGCCCCTGGGCCTGGCAGGTCGGCTCTGCTGCCCGAGCCGGTTTTCAAGTGTCCATCAGGGACAGTTCAACATTGAAAGAATTTCTGTTGTCCCGGGCTTTCCTTCTTTCATTCTGTCTCCTTTCCTGTGGGTAGAAAGAACACATTATTTTTCTCCCGGAATTGCAGCTCTAAGATATTTGCAGCAAAAGCTGCACAAATTGGAGGATAGGGAGGGTGGCAGTGGTGGTGCCTGTTCCCTTCTTTCATGTTTTTCTTCAAATGTCACTTTCCTTCTCAGGGAGGCCAACGACCTTATTTAAAATAGCACCTCACTTCCACCACACTCCCTGTTTGGTTCCTTGCTACATAAGCACCTTCTAACTTCCCGTGTTTTTTGATCATTTGTTTTATTATCTCCCACTCCCGAAATTTATGCTCTTTGAAGACCAAGGTTTTTGTCCATCTTATGCATTGCTGCATCCCAACTCAGAAAAGCTCCGGGCACATAGTAGGTGGCTGGTATATAGTTGGAGAATGAATGAGTGGATAAAAGAGAGCTGAGCGAGGAAGTGGGATGACTGGGAGGACCTTCTGGTGTGCCTGCTGGAGACACCTAGAACTCAGGAGTATGGCATGGGGCCACCCACTCAGTAGGCCCTGCAGGGCAGGGCTGTCTGAATCTCCCCCAGTCCACTTCCCAGCCTTAGGCCTGGGTCATCAGAGGAGTTTAAAGTGTTTGTTGAGTGAATGGCAGTTGGGTAAGCCAATCTGTGTGTCCCCAGCCCTCCACTGATGGTTCTCAAGCTCCTTCAGAAACAAGATGGTCCCACTGAAGGCAGTTCCAGTGTCCTGCTCTGCAGAGGTGGATGAACTCTGAAGAAGTTGGATGAACCCACTGATAGCTCAAGGCTAGGGGTTGTCATCCAGATCTTTTCATGGTGTATAAGAGAAGGGGTTGGTTGGAAAGGAACCAGATGTGGTATATGTTCTGGAACGAGCAGTGATCATTTTTGCTCTTTCTGGCTGAAGGCAATGGAGTGGGAATTCTCATTGTAAAGAAAGGGACTACTCCTCTGACCAGACCAGGAGGGACTCAGACAACTCCCTCAGGAGAGAGCAAGTTGTTCAATTGAGCAGAGGGGCAGGGAAATGCTATGAGGAGCTGAGAGCCAGGCATGGGAGTGGCCAAGGGAGGGGTGAGGAGTGGTGGCCAGACATCGGTGTGGACCAGAAGGGGAGGCCAGGCCAAGTCATGAAGGGCCATGCTAATTGGTTTGAACTTGAGCCTGTTCTGAGATTTTTCAGCAAAGAGAGTGACAGAGCTAGATTTTTAAAAAAAAAAAAATTTTTTTTTTTTTTTTTTTTTGAGACAGAGTCTCACTCTGTCACTCAGACCGGAGTGCAGTGACGCAATCTTGGCTCACCGCAACCTCTGCCACTCAGGCTCAAGTGATTCTCCTGCCTCAGCCTCCCAAGTAGCTGGGCTTACAGGCACACATCGCTACCACCTGGCTAATTTTTGTATTTTTAGTAGAGATGGGGTTTCACCATGTTGGCCAGGCTGATCTTGAACTCCTGACCTCAAGTGATCCACCCATGTTGGCCTCCCAAAGTGCTGGGACTACAGGCATGAGCCACCATGCCCAGCCCCAGAGTCAGATTTGAACTTAAGAAATATAACTGGAGGCAGTAGGAAGTTCTATGGGTGGAGACATAATGAAGCCAGAGCAGGGTCCAGCAGAGTCAGCTTGCAAATGAATATTGTTGAATAAACAAAAGTAGGGAAACATATAATGAGGAGATTGCATTAGTTAAGTGATGGATGATGTCTATATGAACAGATGCAGGGCAGTAGGACCAGAAAAAGGAAATATTTGAGAGAACTTAAAGATGAATGAGTAGGATCAATTAGGGGTGTGTGTGTGTGTGTGTGTGTGTGTGTGTGTGTGTGTGTGTCAAAGAGCAGGGCATGAAAGAGAGAGGGATCAAACACACACACGATAACCTGGTTGCTTGTTTACGAGAATGGTTGGGTGGAGATATCAAAGGCAGAGATAGGGAAGTGTGTCTCAAGAGTGAGACACACTTTTGCTTGTTGGGGGTGCAGCATTAAGTCATATTTTGGATGCGTTGCAATTTAATCCTTAGCCTTTGGAGCATTCTGTGGATGTCCCATCAGTAGATGTAAATGTGAGTCTAGAGCTGAGCAGAGAGATTAGAGATGGAGACAGGCATCTAGAATCGAGGTATGCAAAAATGGCAGCTTTAGGCCAGGCGTGGTGGCTCACACCTGTAATCCCAGCACTTTGGGAGACCAAGGTGGGTGGATCATGAGGCCAGGAGTTTGAGACCAGCCTGGCCAACATGGTAAAATCCTGTCTCTACTAAAAATACAAAAAAATTAGCCGGCGATGGTGGTGGGTGCCTGTAATTCCAGCTACTTGGGAGGCTGAAGCAGGAGAATCACTTGAACCAGAGGTGGAGGTTGCCGTGAGCCGAGATCTCGCCATTGTGCTCCAGCCTGGGTGACAGAGGGAGACTCCGTCTCAAAAAAAAAGTAGCTTTAGTCTTGGAAAATGGGAGCAAGGAGGGAGCATAGAGGGAAAAAAAAGACGCAGAGGGTCGTAGATGTATCCCTAGGAAACTCCCATATTTAAGAAGGCAGGTGAAGGAAGGACTCTCTGAAAGACAAGACAGCCAGAGGGAAAAGAGAAGTGAACAAGACAGGAGAAAATAGAAAATAAGGGGCTATACCAAGGCAATCTACCCAGGTAGAGCTGACAGATTTAGCAAGTAAGATACAGGATACACAGTTCAATCTTAATTTCAGATAAACAACAGAAAAATTCTTTTTAGTATTATTAGGTCCCAAATATTGGGTAAATGTATAGAATACACTTATACTAAACAATTATTTGTTGTTTTTCTGAAATTCAAATGTCTTGTGTTTTATTTGGCAATTCTACACTCAGGTTACTATGAGACAACTTACACTGACTGGGTCTTTCACCTTATTACCCCATCTAGAGATGAAGCAACTGAGACTCAGAGAGAGAGAGTGACTTATCCAAGATCACACAGCTGGTAAGGGCCTAAGTGCAGTAGACCAGGTTTTCTGAACACAAGTTGGGGTCCTTTCTTCTAAAAGTGTGTCCAAGGTTCCATGTGATGATGGCATTTGATTAGAGCCAAAAGCTCAGCACGGGAAGTAGAACAGAAACCAACATGACCCCAGGAAGATGGTTATTCACAGGCTGCTCCCGCAGAAGGCAGCATTGTTAGATAGGATTATTATTAAAAGACCCATCTCTGCCGGGCGCGGTGGCTCAAGCCTGTAATCCCAGCACTTTGGGAGACCGAGACGGGCGGATCACGAGGTCAGGAGATCGAGACCATCCTGGCTAACACGGTGAAACCCCGTCTCTACTAAAAAATATAAAAAAAAAAAAAACTAGCCGGGCGAGGTGGCGGGCGCCTGTAGTCCCAGCTACTCGGGAGGCTGAGGCAGGAGAATGGCGTGAACCCGAGAGGAGGAGCTTGCAGTGAGCTGAGATCCGGCCACTGCACTCCAGCCTGGGTGACAGAGCGAGACTCCGTCTCAAAAAAAAAAAAATAAATAAATAAATATGGGTCTTTGCTCTCCAGCCCTCTTATCTATCCATTGACAGTGCCAGTAAGAAGGGACCTCAGATAAAATTTTCATTCTGTCACCACAGACTTCCTAATAGTAACCATCAAGTCCAAACTCCTCCAACAAAGGGTATGAATGATCTTGTTAAGCCTTAGGGCTCAGTCTTTAAAATTAAAAAAAAAAAAAAAAAAAAAG
>NC_037685.1:59583593-59607476 GCF_003255815.1 Theropithecus gelada | reverse complement strand
TTTTTTTTTTTTTTTTTTTTTTTTTTTTTTTTTTTTTTTTTTTTTTTTTTTTGAGACAGAGTCTCGCTCTGTCACCCAGGCTGGAGTACAGTGAAGTGATCTCGGCTCACTGCAACTTCCACCTCCCAGGTTCAAGTGATTCTCCTGCCTCAGCCTCCCGAGTTGCTGGGATTACAGGCATCCGCCAAAACACCTGGCTTTTTTTTTTTATTTTAATTTTTTTAAATAGCGGTGGAGTTTCTCCATGTTGGCCAGGCTTGTCTCGAGCTCCTGACCTCAAGCAATCCACTCACCTCGGCTTCCCAAAGTGCTGGGATTATAAGTGTGAGCCACCGCACCCAGCTTCTGCCTCTAGACTTCTAAGTCAGTTGCAGGGAGGATGGGAAGGTACTGGAAAAGATGAATCATTAAAAAATATTTTCTTCTAGTGTAAAAAAATAATTTGACAGAAGTTTGAAAGTGTGGTAAGAAACACATAACATAAAATTTACCATCTTTAAGTATATGGCTCAATAGTGCTAATTACATTTACAGTGTTGTGCAATAGATCTCCAGAACTTAATCGTGCAAACCAAAACTTTGCGCTCATTAAACAGCAACTCCCCATTTCCTCCTCTCCTCCCAGCCCCTGGTAGCCACCATTCTATTTCCTGTCTCTAAAATTTGTCTACTCTGGATACCTCACATAAGTCTAAAGAGGAGCCATTTTTAAGTTGGAACAATATAACTGGATCCTCACCCAGAGGCATTAAAAGAGTAAAGTTTCAAAGAGTAAAGTCCTTCCCTGCCTGGAAAGGACTGACATTTTTTAATTGACATAATATGGTCCTAGGAGACCATATCACCTAAGGGAATTGTGGCTATGTTTATAGGCAGCTGGTAACTTAAATGGTTCAATTTTTTAAAATGTGGTTTTGCTGTTTACCTCAAAGGCTGCAACAGAAATGTGCAAAAAAATTTCCAAAAACATGAGCAGTATTCTAGAGATGGCTGAAAGAAAGATTGTTGAAACCTCCCAATCCTGGAGTTCTTTTATTATTTTTAGGGTGGAGGCATTTATGTGGTTCGTCATTGCTAACCACAGGTCATCACTCACATGGTGGCTCAAATAATTTGGAGAGACCCTTTGGATTCCTGGATCTCTAATTTTTAGAGAATAGGTCATTTTCTGTTTTCCTACTTAATTTTCTTTATCACCAATGGAAGAGGTTGCTAGTAGTCTACCCAGTATCTGTTCTCCCCTTCTTCATGAGTAATAGAACCCCAGTTTTATTTAGGGCAATAGTGTGTACCAAATATCTGAGCCCTCCTTGTAACAAATGGTGGCCAATGAGTTGGAAGCAGAAAGCTTAGTGGCGAGGAGATACTTTGGGGAAAGCCTCAGCAGCTTTCAAGCACTGTTTTTGTTATTTTTCTCTCCCTTTCCTCTTGTTGCATGGATGGTGCATTTTTTTAGCATCCATCTTGGTGCATGAGATGACTTGAAGATAGAAGCTTTGTGATGGGAATAAGGGGGCGGGGGGAAAGATGAGAAGAAGCAGGGTCCCTGAGAGATCAAGGAGCTGCCTACCTATTTTATGTGAGCAAAAGGTAAACATCTTTTTTATTATTATTTAAGTTTTCTATTACATCTGCATCTAAGCATAACTAATATGGTCTCCAACCCCTCATCCAATCAGATAATAAGCATTAAGCCAAATGAAGGAATCAATGTAATTATGGCATAGTTGCCGGGATATCCTCTTGGTGCCTTCCAACTGGATTGCAAGCCCTTAAGGGAAGGGATTAACGCTATTTACAGAGGTGTCACCAACCTTTATCATAGCACTTGGCACATTGTATATATTTAATAAATGTTTAATGTTAGTGCTGATGGCAATAGAGGAATCTCATCTCTGTGCACCTATTCAATGATCATAGTTGCATCTAGATGAGCGTCATAAGATTTCATAAGTGCTCAGCTCTTTAGTTTTCTTAGAGTAAAATTGGAATGGTACTTCACCTATCTTGAAATGATTAGGGATAATGTATGTGTAACTTGAATGTAAGTACCAGGTTTCTTATTCATTGGGTTTAGGCAGAAGAAGTTAATAACAAACTAGAGTTTCTATGTGAAGCTTGCAGGACCTCTGGCCTTACTTGCAAAATTCCTCCTGTTCCCATATGGTTTCCTTGGAGTCCTTCATGAGATGCCTTACAAGTGCCCACAGGCCAGTCTGCCAGCTGGCACTACCCTGACAACAATGACATTCTCTCCTTCCGGGGAGGTTTCTCCTGAGTCCATGAGCTGAGCCTGAGATAGACCTACTGCCTCCTTCTACATCTTGCTCCAAGGACCACTGTTTATTCCTTATGCCTTCGTAGAATGCTGAGATGCTGCCCAAGACCGAGTGTGGCCTCGGTAAATTTTAGCGCTATGTTTCCTTTCCTGGGTGACAGGATGCAGAAACGTTGGCAAGGCCTTCTCTGGACATAGAAGTTCCAGCCTAAGTTATTCACCCCAAACCTTTTCGTTTGCTCTTCCACCTTGACAGCACTGGAAGCAAAGATAATTTCTGCAGGGGTGAGGGAGTTCCACTCAGGGACCTTGAAGAGGAGTATGAAACATCTTACTAAGGATCTCCAGGCGACAAATTTGTGGATTTAAAGAAGAAAACATGGTGGATTAGAGACAGAACCAGTCTCACCTAAAGTAGTTATCCGTTGATGAATGAACCCCTCCCCTTTAAGTCCACCTTTAGAAACAGTTCCTGTTTCCCCCTTACAAGTAAGTGACAGTGGCACTTGAGTCAGGAGGCTGGATGTGATGGTTTGTGGCTTCAGACGGGATTCCCATCAGGAAGCCTGATGTTGAGACCTCACAGTGTAATTGTTCCCTCTCTTCTCTGCCTTTCCTTTTCTCTGCCAGCAGAAGCCTCAAGCTCAGGGCTCAGCCAGGTGGCAGCATAAAGCAATAAACCCGCAGACGGTGGTGCTGTCCTGTGGCTGCTCCATTCTCTCCACACACACACTCCTCTTTGCCCATTTTTATCGGAGCAGACCCAGGTCACATCCCCTCCTCTAGTCTTGTACTTTCTGACAGCCTTGGCTCCAAATCACCAAAGAAAGCAAAGACAAGCCACTGGAAGGGAAGTTGCTGAGGACTTGTTGAAGGCAGAAATTCTGTGGTACGTCATACAGAGCAGAGCAGAGTGGACTGGTTTAAAAGGCCCTGGGGATTTATGTGACCATCACCCTCACCTCCACACCCACCTTTAACTAACACAGCCAAGTTCCCATTTTGTTTAGTAAAGTACTTGGATTTGCAATTTCTCGGAGCCACAGTGACCAGTGCTGTCTGTGCCCTCACTACATTTTCAGAAGAAAGAAAGGGAGGGGTTCGCAGAGAAGGCTACTGCCAAAATGCATTGATTCTTACAGCGGCTGCTCCAGGATTTTCTTGGCCATGCCTATGACCCTGGCAGGGAGCTGAGTATTTCTACCCATGGTTAGTGCAGACAGGCTGATGCATTACCAATGGATTCTGGGGCCATATTGTCTTGCAGCTAAGTGCAATTCCAAAGGATAATGTCTTCACTATTTGACTAGTGTTCCTTATTCTCAAAAACCCTGGTGGTTCCTACAAAGAACATTGAGTCTGTCACCACTTCTTGAGTAATTGTAACTACACAGATCTCTGTGTCATTTTGGAGCACTAAGCTAACATCTCTAGTACAGCAGGCCTTGTAAGAAGGAAAGAAAATAGAACAGGTGAGATCCACTGATGATTGTTTGTCAGCAGACCTGCTCTGAGGAGGCTCCATGCCTCAGAGAGAAGTCCTGCTTCTAGCTCACAATGTAGAGTTAATGAATAAACTGAATTCCTATGAGCAGTCACTTTTCTCTACTTCTCCAGCGAGGACTAACATCACAGGACAGTTGACATTGGCTGCAGCCTGAGAGCTAAGCTTAGCTGGCTCAATCCTGGGATGGCAAGAAGATAGCATTTCTACCTTGCCTAGTTTGTACAGCAGATGCACTTTCCTAAGCTTTCATGACTCATTAAGGATCAAAGCATTGGGAACAGCCTCTGAGATCTCTCCAACTTGTTGTCCTGTCTTGGGGACCTCTTGAACAAGTCTGACTGTGCTAGGAATTCACTTCCCACAGATGCGCTCTGGCAGTGAGTCTATTTGTAAATTAAGTGGCCCTGTAGGGGCAGATACTGTCTTATCCCCCTCCCCCCAACTACTGCAACCTAAGGCGTCATTAATGGGGCAGGTTCTAAGATTACCCATTCCAACTTTTCAGCTTCATTTTCTTCATTTCTTGTTTCTGTGATGGGTGCAAAGATTTGTACCACACTTAGGGCTCTCAGAGGCTGAGTCCCGTGGGAAGGAACTTTGTCAAGCTGGCTTCAGAGGAAAGGGATGGCCTGTTGATTTGTTTAACACAAACACTTCAGGAAGACAATGGTGGGACTGATACTCTCCTGTGAATATTTCTTTTGGTGGCAATTGGTTTGTGGGAGGAAAATTTGAAAATATTTAAAAATCAAGTCAAGTAGATTACTTAGCAAAAACTGTCCCAAACTATGATATCTCACAAATAAAATACAGATTTTATATTTCTAGCCAGTAGTTCATTTATTGTTCTTTTAAAAATTATTTTTTGTTTTTAAGAATTCTTTGTTAATAAAAGAAATTTCTTAAACAGAGATGGAGTCTCACCACTTTGCCTAGGCTGGTCTCAAAATCTTGGGCTCCAGCAATCCTTCCACCTTTGCCTCCCAGAGTGCTAGGATTACAGGCATGAGCCACCACACTTGGTCTCATTTTATTGTTAAAATATGATGTAATTCTATTTTATGACTGAGTCTGAAGGGGAGGCTTTCTTTGGAGTTTCTCAATTCTCTCTTGAGCGAGATTTGTAGAATAGCATTCAGTTGAATTCAATCAACTGACTAGAACTTACTACTTATATATTAAGCATATATCCTAATTTATTTAATCTCCACAGTCAACAGAATGAATTACAATTTAGCAATTTAAAATATGTATTTCTTGTTATATATTATAGTTTGGGACAGTTCTTGGTTAGTAATCTTCTCAACCAGAAGTTCATATACTTAAGAAATATTTGAAAGAGGTATTGTTATTATTTTTATTTTACAGATGTGGCAACTGAGGCAGAGAGAAGAGCCCAGCCAGGTAGGCACAGGCTCAGCTAGAATCTTAGATGATAGTGGTTGTTGCTACTAAGATGAAGGGAAGAATGAGTAATGGGTGAAATCAGAAATTTCTGCCACTCTTCTTCTAATTCATCCAATAAATTTTAATTGAATTTCTGCTTTGAGCAGGATAGCGTAATTGTTCAAGGGAGGGTCTCCGAAGAAATCCTGGCTCTGAATTGGGCAAATTGTTTAACTTCTATGAGCTTCTGCTGTTGTATCTATAAAATATGAAGCATAATGGTGCCTGCTTCATAGAATTGTTGGGAGACCGAAATGAATTATAAGAGCATTTAGGACTGTGTCTGTCACATAGTAAGTGCTCATTAAATGTTAGCTATTATCGTACGCACATATCATATGGGTGATTTCATGCAAGCCCCAGGGCCCAGCCACTGGCATTGCATAGGAAGGGCAAAGTCCCATGCCAGGGCCTGAGTTAAACTCCCAAGCAGTACAGTGCAACACAGAGGCGTGGAGAATTCAGAAGGCATTTCTGAGAGATGCAATTCAGGAAGTTACTACATAGGACTGGGGATGTACATTTTGGCTCATTATTAGGGGGCCAGAACTGTGTGGAGGGTCCCAGATGCACTGAACAAAAGTTCACTGGGAGTAGTCCAGTTAGCCAGAGCCCCCATTCCAGAAAGGGCCCAGGGACCATGGCTTAGGCTAAAGACATAGACCTTTTCCTTCCTTTCTATCTTGGTGAGATGCTGTGGCAGGTATGAGAATAGCTTTGGTACTGTGTAACTTTCCACTGGGAAACTTTCCACTTTCCTCTGGTCCAGCAAAGGATGTGACCAGCCCCACCTAAGAGCAGCTAAGAAACTCCACTGTGTCTCAGATAAATGAGAACAAAATGTGAACCAAACAAAAAACAAAACTCTGGTTGAGGATTCTGGGGTTCTAGAAATGAGGACATCTGCTCCTCCTTTTAATAAATATGGTAAATAGAGACTCCAAGAGCTTTGGAGAACATGTGGTAATTTGGTGGGAAAAGAATGAGAAAAATAATGATTTTCTTCTCATTCCTACTTTTCTTTTTCCTGATTTATTCTGCCATCTTTATTCTCTTCCTTTCTCTTTTGCTATCTCCTACTCGTCCCCATCATTATTGCCATCTTCACCATCATCAGAAGTTTATAATGGAAGATATTGGAGCTTTGAAGGAAGATGGTATTTAGTCTCTATCTAAATTTGTCAGTAGGGAAGCAGAAACTCTGGGTGGGTCAGCTGACTCTAGGCTGGGCCTTCAGGAAGTTTGGTAACACCTAACTAGCCTACACAATTAAGAAAGAGGAGAGTTGGAACAGTTGAGCTCAAAATCAAAGTTATAGCTGGGCTGTGGAATTAGGAATTTAAGTTTCTATAATTTCGTTTGACATGATGAAGCTGGTGATTGACCTCTGAAATGTGGCTGTAGAAAACCTAAAATCACCACGACCATCCTTGCTAGAAGCAACAGCTGGCCGCAGGAAGAGGACCTTGTTGGGAGACAGTTTTCCATGGGTCTTTTGTGTTTCTGTATAGCTTGCAAAGGCCCTGGCTACTTTTGTTCTGGACTGTGTTTTCAAAGATGCTTGTGTACCAAAGAGCCTTGGCTATAGAGACAGCCACAGTGTCTCCCTCCAGAACAAAAGATGGGTACACCCACTGTTCATTTTAAAATATTTGCTTTTTCTAAGCTCAGGGTTCCTCTTTTTTAATGTAACCCACTGTGTGCAGGTCTCAGCTGGCCATCTTCACTTTGCCCTGTGGGACCAGCAAAAGAAAATGGGGATGTTGCCATTGCTGTCAGTAATAAAGTCCTTTGTCTCTAACCCAGGAATCTTGTGTCTTCTACCAGTATCTATTATGCTGTGGCGAAGTAATTGTGAGTTTGCATGTAGAGTAAAACCTCAGACTATTCACCGTTCTTGACATATCTTCCCTCACTTCTGTCTTTCAGATATTGTACAAATACATCTAACTATTGGAACCTTATATATAATCTGAACTTTAGTTGCAAGGGAGTCTGAGACTTGTAGGTTTAGCTTTCCATCCCCCGTAGTACAGAAAAGCACCATCCCCACCATACTCCCTGTAGGGGCTTGCTATCTAGCTGAGATTTACAACAATGGCTACCACTTACTAGGCTCCCACATTATCTGAGAACTGTAGTAATTGGGTTACATACATTATTGTGAATGCTGACAATAGCTCTACAAGATAGAGATTATTTCACTCATTTTACTTATGAAGAAGCATCCACAGAGATTTAGTGTCTGCTCAGGACCATGTAGCTCTGTTTCCGAGCCATATTCACACTTTTGGGTCTGCCTGGTTCCACTGCTTGGCTCTGTCTGCTCCTGGATGCTGCCGTGGCAGTGTAGCACAGAGAGTGACACATCTTGGTGAATGTTTATTTCCAGGAGCATCAGAGAGGAGCTCTCGCAGCCTCAGGACAGAGAGGAATGCTTCTGAGGAGGGAGGCTTGATGGTCCTTCGGGAAGGGCAGAGCCTGGGCTCTGGGATGCAATGCATGGGTAAGGTGGGGAAGAGAAAGAAGCTGGAAAGGACGATGTGAGAAGATGCACACAAGTCTGTGTTGGGGATAGAATAGGAATTTTGTGGAAACAGAGAGATAACATAGGAAGAGTAGGCGGAGAGACCCTGTAAGGACCTGGTGTAAAGGTTGTTGAATTTCAGAATAAGGCTTGCTCCTACAGATAGCAATGGAAATACCAAATCCATGACATGGCTCCATTACCTTTTTTCCCACTGACTTGTTTTCCAACCCAGATGACTCCCAGAAAAAAGAGCAGCTCACCATTTCTCTAGCCAGGGAACTCAGAGGGGGAAATGGCTGCTGGTTCAGTCACTCATGGAGCCAGGGAGACAGCCTCTTCTCCCAGTTCTCCAGCAGGACCAGCAGAGGAACGGCGTTAGCATAAAATGGAGAGAGAGCATGGAATATACCTCACATTAGCAGACAATATTGCCTTGATTGCAGACAACACACATGAATTGAATTGATAAAGGAATCTTCCCATCAAAGCCAGAAATGAGTGGAAATTAACTTTAACAAAGTAAGCAACTGTGCTCAAGAGACAGACAGAAGAAACCCATTGCATACTTGGTGCGTGTCAGAGACGTAGAGGAGCAAAGTGTTCAGGCCCATCAGTGAGCGCAAGAGTGATTAATAAACACTTACGCGGACATTCATCTGACAGGCGACTGACAAAGCCCCACAATGATGAGGGAGAAGGGGCATTTCTTCTTGATAGATGTATCTGAAATGCTCATTTACTCCTTTTTGATAGATTTAAATGTCCAGGTATTCTCTCACCATAGAAATTGATTCAGAAACAGTGCTGGGTTAAAAATAAGGGCTAGAGATTTAACTCCATCCATGTGGAAGGAAATGTATTCGTCCTAGTCATCAACACATAGATGGAAATGTGCTGGAGTTTCACAAAGGTTTGGGGGGAAGGGTACTTATTCTCTTTAAAGTATAAAGTGAGATAGATGAGTACAAAATCATTCTGCCCGAGATTTTGTAAATAGCATTAGTGACTGAATACAAGTCTTTTTCTCCCAGTCTGAAACAGTTTAAAAATTATCTGTTCGAAAGCAGTTCTCAAAGGGCAGACTTAAATTTGGTGCTCCACCCTCTAGATTTCTGTCACATGCCACCCTTGTTGGAAGGGGGTCAGGGAAAGGGAATTGGGGCTGGGGGTCAAATCAGCCAACAAGTGGTGTCTGCCATGTGTACTGAGAGCAATGACCACACAACAGAGAACGAGGGGGCCACCTCTGGAATGGAAACTGTGATCAGGAATGATGGGAATTGTAGGATGCTGAAACCCTGCAGCCTACAGGCTCACCCTTTCCTTTAATACTTGATTGAAATGGCTTGCCTGTTCACCCCATCCCAGGAACTGTGGGAAGTTCAATGCCCTCCAAGATATCTGGAGAAACCTGCACCTGCTTCTGCTTCCACCAAAGTCCTCTTCTCCCCACAAAATGTCCCCCATGCTCTCAATTCTGTGGCTCCTCCTTTCTTCTCCCAAGACATTATCAACACAAGGCATGGTATGATGTTTTCATTGCAACTCAATCACAGTGACCAACTCATCAAAAACCAGGAGTCCACGTAGCTCTTGCATTCATTTCAGTTAGCCAGCATTTACTTTAATCAACTTCTCAGCAAAGGAATGAAACACTCTTTAGGATAAAATCTTGCTCACAATAGTGAGTTGAATTTTTAAGGAACGTTTCCCGAGGGACAATTGGCCTTTTTTCATCTATAATCTAATTCTCAAGGGCTTTTCAGAGCAGAGTCTTCTTTTTCACCTTGAGATCTTTTTTTTTTTTTTTTCCCCTTTTCCTATAGAGGTTTGTAGGCTGGTGTTTCTGATTGTGAACTAAATACATAAATGAGCACTAATTAGCCTCGCACATTCCACCCAGCCATTCTAAGACTCAGCAGTCATATTTCCTAAAGAAAAAAAAGTCAATATTTTATTTTGCCATCCATCACAAGATATGAAAAAGAACCATCTCCATTTTCTTTAGTAACAGCTAAGGGCAAAGACTACAAATTAACCTCCCTCCATTAGGCACAATCAATAGAGATATGGAGTTTTCCCCCCTAGTCTAGACTTCTATTTGGGAATGAAATGTTGGAGTAAGCCACATTTCCTGCAAAGGCCGTGGGATAAAGGGACCTGCTGATTGCAGTCCATGTGACTCCGGGAAACGCCGGGCCTGGAGCTCAGGTTTTCGACTCTGGCATGGCAGGAGGCAGTGATGGATGGAGCTCCAGTTTGAAGGTCTGAGCTGCGATGAATGAAGCAGGCCTGCTGCGCCTGCCAGGGGCTAAGCGTTCTCAACAGTCACTTCATAGCTCGCTGGAAAACCCGGCACTGTTTTTATGTTGGGCAGAACTGGAAGCAGCCGCTGACACTTGCTTTCGGTGAGCACAGGTCATAGGTCGGAGCTCCCTGGACAGGCGAAGCCGGGCAGTCAGAGAGACCTTCAGAGTCAGGCTGGGCTTGCTCTGGGGCTCGGATGTTTCCTGCTTCGGGTACTGGGGGAAAAGTCACTGGAAGAAGATGCTGATGCTGTCCCCTCAGGGCTCTGATGGGGAAAGCGGATCCTCAGCAATGGAGCTGGAAAAACCACAGTTGTGAAAAATTTAAAACAGTGAGGGGTTGCCTGATTCATCCCCACATGTACTCAGGACCACAGAAATCACCTCAGACTGAGGGAGCCCGTCAGGTTTAAACGCTCACTTGCCCTCCCTTGTTACTGATGTCAGAGGGCCCTCTGATGCTGGACGGAGGCCCAAGTCATCCCAGAACTGGGTCATCAAGGAGTGGGGAAGGGCCTGACTACCACGGCAGGCTTGGCATGTTACCCACATTTAAATCCATGTTTAAAGGTGAAAATTGCCCCTTGCAGAGTGTGCTATGGCTTAACCGTGTCCACTACGGTTCAGGTGTTGGAAACTTGAGCCCCGGTGTGGTGATGTTGGGAGGGGAGGGGAGGTCTCTAAAGGGAAGTTTTTGGGCCATGGGGACACCATCCTCATCAATGAATGAATGCCATTCTTGCAGGAGTGGGTTTGTTATAAAAGGGTGAGTTTGGCCTCCACTAGTCTCTCTCTCCCCTATGGGATGCCTTCCATCATGTTACGATGCATCAGGAAGGCGCTCGCCAGATGCCAGCCCCATAATCTTGAAACTTCCCAGGCTCTAGAACCATGAGCCAATAAATCCCCCTTCGTTATAAATTATCCAGTCTGTGGTACTCTGTCATAGCAGCACAGGACAGACTATGGCCCAGAGGGAGGCAGCATTGTCCCCATTTTACGGATGAGAGCACAGAGGCTCAGTGAGTTCTCTTGCGCATGGCCACAGTGCTAGGAAATGGTAAAACTGGGATTTGAACACGGGTCTCTCTTGCTCCAAATATCCTACAAAGGGCTTCCCCCATGAGACACTAGGAATATAGAGGGGATGGTTCTAGATCCGCAAGGCAAGTGGCGAAGGGATTTGGTAAGGCTTTTGAATGAAAATAAAGCTGCTTGCCTTCTGTGGAAGTACCTCCAAGGCAGTGGGGAACCCATCTTGGGCAGCTGGAAATACAGCCCTGAATGCTTTCACTCCCACGTCCACTGGTGCAGCTATGACTTCCACTGAGCCCCTTAAAAGAGAAAACTTGAAGTTGCAAGCATGAGGCTAGCCTTGGGGACCAAAAAGTTGCTCCTCTCTAGGCCAGATCATCTAAGTCCAGATCATCTGAGGCCTAGTTATCTGGCCTGGGGTGGGGGTGGGGTGTCCTTCAGAAGCAGGGGCGGTGAAGAGGCAGCTGTCTCCTCCAAGGGACTACCAGGTGCAGATGCTTGAGACTCACTAGGAAGAGGCGGGGCTGGAGGGACTGTGGTACTAGCAGGGGAGCTAGAGCTGGGAGGCTTAGATTCACACACCACTGCCTTCGTCATTCATTCACCAGCCAGCCATTTGGCATTGTGCTAGAAGCCGAGGTAAGGCAGAGTTGCGTAGGACACCATCTCTGCCGACATGGAAGCTTGCATGTGTGTAAGAAAGAAAGGCAGGCAGTCCCCACGTGGGACTGTGGGGGCCAAAAGAGGATATGAGAAGCTTCTTGGGGGAAGTAATTCTTTTGAGACGGAGTGTCGCTCTGTGGCCCAGGCTGGAGCGCAGTGGCCGGATCTCAGCTCACTGCAAGCTCCGCCTCCCGGGTTTACGCCATTCTCCTGCCTCAGCCTCCTGAGTAGCTGGGACTACAGGCGCCCGCCACCTCGCCCGGCTAGTTTTTTGTATTTTTAGTAGAGACGGGGTTTCACCGTGTTAGCCAGGATGGTCTGGATCCCCTGACCTCGTGATCCGCCCATCTCGGCCTCCCAAAGTGCTGGGATTACAGGCTTGAGCCACCGCGCCCGGCCGGGGGAGGTGATTCTTGAGCTAAGACTCAGGCAATGAGAAGGTGTTTGGGTGGACGATGGGAAAGGCATCTCAGGCTGAGGGACGAGCTGTGACGGAGGCATGGAGCAGAAACAGCCTGCACTTTGGAAAAGATGGCTGGATCTGTGTTTTCCCAGCCACTTACGCATGTGTGGCCCTGAGCAATTTCTCTGAGCCTTGGTTTCCTTATCTTCAAGACGGACATCTTATACTCCTCCGATTGGACTGTTGGAAGGACTCCCCGGGACAAAATAGAAAAACTCCTGGATCGGAACCCTGGCATCAGTAGCATAAGGTCAGCACCTGCTCCCTTCCAGCACCTCAGGGCTGGCCAGGCCCCACAACGCTGGTGCCCCTCCTCCATTTAGTCACAGCACAGTGGCTGTGAAGTGACACAGGGACCGCTGTGCGGGTGTTGACTGGTGATTTGGAACTGGGCCACTCTTCTGTTCCCTTCCTTTCCCTTCCCAGTTTTGCCACTTCCTGCCCTTTCTCCTTGTTTGCGGAATCTGGCCCTCTGTCCCTGCCCCAGTTTTCCAGCCTCAATTCTCTCCTCTGCAAATGAGCTCCTCCAGGGCTATTGGAACACTCACAAGTCACACTAGGTGACTTCTAGCAGTCACCTGTTTCCGCAGGTGAAAACTCTTTGTTCATTGCAAATCACTGGAGAAAATCTCTCGAGGCCTGTACTGTCCCACGAGAACATCCAAGTTGCAGCTGGCATGGGGCTGGGGGGTGGTGGTTTAGGAGAAGGTAAAAGGGCTGCAGGTCTGAGGGAGGGAGAGACTGGAAGTGGAAACTCAGTAGTTGGCCACTTGTGTATTTGTGGATCTTAGTGAGTGAAGGGTGACTGGAAAGCTGCTTTGCTGTGTTCCTGGCCATCTTCCTTTGTTCCGTCCTCGAGTTGGGTGGAATCAGTGATCATCACTTTGCTTGTTGGAAGCATTGTTATCCTCAGGTCTCAGTGCCTCACGCGTGCCCCAGACACTCAAGCTAAATGAAGCCTAAGGAAGCCTTGCCTGAATACGAAATTCTGTCTGAAGGAAATCTTGGAGATAATGTGTTTACAGGAGTGCCTGTGGGGGGAGGACAGAAGCAAGTAAGTTCCCACATCAGCTGGGGGTGCAGCGCAGAGCCGTTGACACAGCTGGGTCCCTTGGTGCCCCCGCAGCAGCCACATGTGTCTGTAGTTTGTTCTGAGGGGCTGCCATGCCTTTGGGGCTGGCCCGATGATGCTCTCACGCCCTTCTCATGGGCCCGTCTGGTGTGAGCAGCTGCTCTGGTGTGGTGAAGAAACCAGGGGTTACAGTTGTTCAGATACGTGGTCGGGAGCATGTCCTGACACTTATTACCAGTGTGACCTTGAGCAAGTCATTTATCTTTCTAAGCCTAAGTATTCTCCACTGCAAAGCAAATCTAAAAATACTTACCAGCCTTTCACATGGGGTTGTTACAAAACTCAGATTAAAGCATGTGAAAATGCTTAGTAGAGTTTCTGAACCAATGTGTAGTTCCGGGATTATTATTTGTTCCATGAGGGACTGACTGTTCATAATTCATGACAGGAGCCCTGATGAGGAAGCCTGAGGGCTGGGCCTGGAAAGACCCTCAGTAGCCGCACCAGTGCCCAGAGAGCACCCTGTCTGGGTTCAACAGATACACTTTGCCCTGTTGGGTGATCTCTGCACCAGGTTGGTGGCGTCCTGAGACGTGCAGGCAAATCCATTTTAGGGTGGCCAGCAACCCAGTCACCATGGCCAAGGGCTCTGGGGGGACCTTTTGGGCTGGAACCAGTGGCTAGCAGTCTTTAAAGGGTCCAGGTTTGTGACATAAGTGGTACGAGCTCACAGACGGGAAGGCTGACCAACTTCTACAAGGCAATTGCCACCAAAGTGAGTCTACCCGTGACCAGGATGTAGCTGGTTTTTTGCTTTGAAGAATCGGGAATTTTATTTTCCTCCCGAGTTAATCAAACTTAGGTATTCTGACTCATCTTAACAAGATCACGACAGGCTGATGTATAAAACGAGAATGGCTGCTCACTGATTTACAATGAGAATGTAGTGGTCCAGTTGACCTGATAAACACATGGTTTCACATTAGTTAAGCTATGCAAAAAGTAGATTTGTCAGAATTATCAGTATTCCTATTAGAAAGTTATTTACCAAGCTTGGAATTGGAGCACAGTAAGTTGGTTAGATGGGTTAACAATGGTAGTAAGCTAAGATGGACAGACGCAAACTTTTTCCTAGAAGGTAACCTTACTACAAGGCCATGGCTGGATCAAGTTATTGATCAAATGGTCCTATTCCTAGACATAGACTGGATGGGCACTGCCAGGATTTGTCTTGGGATTTTCTTTCTCTAACCATTTATTGTAAACCCACCTGTCTTCTTCTCATTGGCCTTTTCTTTCTTAAGTTAAAATTCACATTCAATCAGGTTAGCATGGGTTCTGCAGGCCTGGGATCCATTGAGGTTTCCTGGTCTCTGGCTGCATCTACCGTGTGTGAATTGCATAGCTTACCTCTCTGGTAATCTTATTCTTTATTTCCAAACACCTTCGAAAGAGAGGCCGGTGGAGACTAAGTTGGGTGGGTGGAAATGTGGTGATTCTGAGTGGCCCATCAGATCTGGAGCAAGATCCCCACTGGCAGCTGAAGACACTGGGGTAGGACTGGAGACCCCTGACAAGAGCTGATTAATTGGGAGGTAAGCCACAGATGGCTTCCAGTACCGGCAGAGCTATCTGACTATACCCAGGAAAGCAAGGCAGAAACCTGGCCCCAAAGACTGAGCTGGCCAAGGTGTGAGGTGGGAGGAGAGGTGCAGGTTAACAGGGTCTTGGGTCCTCCTCATCTCCCCAGGGCTCAGCAGTTACAGAGAGGGCAGCAAAGCCAACTCCAGATGCCATGTGCTGTTGGGGACTGGTTTGGGGAGTGGGAGAGGTGGACCCAGAATGTGGTTGGGCCTGAGGCTTACAAGAATATTGGGCAATACTCTCAACCAGGTGGCACCAAGATTGGAAGAAGAAAGGATGTTTGGAAAGTGGATGGTTGGTAAACGTCGGGGGAACCAATGCTGATCTTGTCCATCAAATAAAAACTCTCTGAGGTTTTTGGGAAGCCACTCGCCAGGTCCAAGTGAGTTAGGACCGGCCCTGTGATCCTCTCCTCCCTGACTCCTGGTCTCATCCCTCGGGGATGGAGCAGCTCGTTTTGGGACAGCCTGCGCAGTCTTTCCCTGGTCCATGAGCGAACTCAGTGTCGAAGATTCTGTGAGAGGGGTAGGTAAGGGCTTACAAGCACAGCCTTGAGGAGAGACAGACGCTGTTTGAATTGCAGCTCTGCCACCTACTGGCTGTGGGCCATCGAGCAAATCAGTTAACTTCTCTCCAAGCCACCTCAGTTTCATGGTTGGTAAAATGGGAGGAATCATTTTCACCACACCTGTTTGTTGTGAGGATTAGATACCAGTACCTAATATGAACGAGCTCTCAATCAGTATCTATTGACTGATAAAATGAAATGATGCTTATAAGATTCTTGGGCCACGACTGACAGATAGTAAATGCTCCATAGATATCTGAAACTAATAAGTGGTATTCACTGTATCATTTGCAGGATGGCAGAGCTCAGGGCCAGGCTTGTGGGCCACCCAAGCTCCAACACACAGTCATGGAGAGGAGAGTGGCACATCTTCTGGTCCCCGGTCACACGGCCACATTTTAAGAGTTTAATCCATATAAACGGGGAGCAATTTTCCATTTTGATTACTTGTTTAAAGTACTCCTGGTCAGGAACCTGCACCCGCTGGGGCAGCTGACCCAGGTTCAGCCCCCCTTGAATGGGTGTGGGGGTCCAAGTGAGACGAATGCCCCAACTCACTTTCCCACTCAGTCTGGCAGCTCCTGGCATCTGAACTCGCTCCCTGACAGATGGGGTAGGAAAGGGGTTCCACATAGCATGTTCTTGTGGCTAAAAGGATGGAATCATAAGCCCTTCTCTCAGAGCTGCACTGCCTTGAGAGCTTCCATAAAATAGGTATTTCATATTCCAATCAGATGTCATCTCTATTAGGAACCCACACGCAGTGATCACAAACAGGAGTTCCCAGCATGAAATGGAAGGCCCCTTGCCCTGCGGCTCACTCAACACAGGTCCCCCACCCACCGCCTCCAAGACTGGGTGGGGGGTCTCAGTCCTGCCCCCACAAGCCCAAAGTCCCCAACACATCTTCGGATGGCCTTTCGTCTGAGAACAGATGGAGACAGATGCCAGCTTGGGATCTGCAGGACCTGTGAGGCAGGGAGAAAGGGCATCTGGCCGTTGAGCCTCTGTTGAACCAGTCCCCCTGTGCGAAGTTAGTTTTCTTTGTAGAGGAGCCACAAGGTCAAGGCAAGGGCCATCGTCTAGAAAAAATGAGTACCCAAAGGCTACTTTTTCTGTTCATATCATGTGCAAGTCCATTGGTAAATTCAGAACTCATTGGTCTCTCCTCCTCATTGTTACACGGTGAGGAGAATTTGGGAGATAATTCCCTGTTTGAAAAGGACCTGCCGATAGCATTTTAGACTCTAAATTTCAGGGAACCTGTATTTTACATCAACTGTCCAAAGGAGACAGCAGGTATCATTAAGGGAGGGCTCAAGCAGGGTTTTTTTTTTTTTCCTGACCCACCCCCACTTCCAGCCTCTGACTTGATGAGTGTGGCTGAGAATAGTTTTGAAATAATCATCAGAAGAGTCAACTAGGGGATGCCAGGCAGGTCTAAGATCAAGAGAGATTTGAAATGTCCAGTCAACAGAGATGGTTTCAGCCTCTGACTACCTCTGCGGGTGAGACCCCTAAAATGATTCCATTATGATGGTTTCTTCAACTGCTCAGTTGGTAGAGTCATTCCTTGTTGCACAAGAAACCACGTTTCCCAGATTTACCCTTGCAAAAGAGGCTGGAGGGAGCTCCTTACTCTCTCTCTTGGACTTTGGCACCAGATCATTATTAAATTACCTTCACGACCCACCTCACCACCACTTACACACTCAATGAGTGTCTACTAGGCAGGGGCTCTTGTAATCCTCACAACAACCTTATCACATTAGTGCTGTTCTTCACATTATGCAGATAAGGAGGTTGAGGGCTAGAAACTTCTCATCACTCACCTAAGACCCCCTGATTGGACCTTACGCTGCTGGAAGGGCACAGGACACAGACTCCTCTCTCCACCCTTTCTACCCCCTGGTTCTTCTTACTTTTTCTGTCAAAATAGGCATCACGTACCTACTAAGTGTCAGATACTGTTGTAAGCCCTGAGGATTCAAAGATGAATAAATGAATCTCTGTCCTTAAGCAGGTACGTCATTCCTTCTATATACCTCGTCCCAGTGGAAAGTCATAGATGTTAGACTACATATGTAGTTGGTGCTTCTTACTCTTTCTTTCAAAGATAGGCATCACCTACCCACTAGATGTCAGTTACTGACATCTAAGCCTTGAAAGTCACAAATGAGGGGCCGGGCGCGGTGGCTCAAGCCTGTAATCCCAGCACTTTGGGAGGCCGAGACGGGCAGATCCTGAGGTCAGGAGATCGAGACCATCCTGGCTAACACGGTGAAACCCTGTCTCTACTAAAAAATACAAAAAACTAGCCGGGCGAGGTGGCGGGCGCCTGTAGTCCCAGCTACTCAGGAGGCTGAGGCAGGAGAATGGCTAAACCCGGGAGGCGGAACTTGCAGGGAGCTGAGATCCGGCCACTGCACTCCAGCCCGGGTGACAGAGCAAGACTCCGTCTCAAAAAAAAAAGAAAGTCACAAATGAATAAGACATCTGTGCATGGTGGATCACACCTGTAATCCCAGAATTTGGGAAGGCTGAGGCGCAAGTTTCACTTGAGGCCAGGAGTTCAAGACCAGCTTGGACAACATAGTGAGAGCCCCGTCTCTGCCCCCTCAAAATGAATAAGACCGTCTCTGTCCTTAAGCAGCTACATAATTCCTTAGGCATCACTCAATGGAAAGTGGTAGATGTTAGGATACGTGTGTACTTTGTGCTTCACAGGAGAGGTGACAAACTGAGTCTTTAAAAAATATTTTTAAATTGCTGGAAGTAGTAAATAGAGTAGAAAAATGAAAAATAATAGAATAGATAAAGAGTAGAAAAGTTTAAAAATACAGAGTAGAAAAAAGTAAGCTAGAAAATTAGAATATATGAATAAGGAAAAAGACAAATTATCCACATTTTTTTCTTCAAATATTTTCAAATAAGTGGAATTATATACTAGAAGGATATTTTTATTTTCTTTGTCTTAATTATTATAATAATAGATTTATGAATACATTCTTATTAGAAAAATTCAAATAATACAGTAAAGTTACCGTCACTTTACCTACCACTCCTAATCCCCAATTTCATTCTTAGGGGAAACTCCCATTTAAAATAGTATTTGTAGACTGGGCACGGTGGCTCATGCCTGTTATCCAGCACTTTGAGAGGCCAAGGTGGGCGGATCACCTGAGGTTGGGAGTTCAAGACCAGCCTGACCAACATGGAGAAACCTGTCTCTCATAAAAATACAAAACTGGCTGGGTGTGGTGGCACATGCCTGTAATCACAGCTACTTGGGAGGCTGAGGCAGAAGAATCGCTTGAACCCGGGAGGCAGAGATTGCCGTGAGCCGAGATCGCGCTATTGCACTGTAGTCTGGGCAACAACAGCGATACTCCTTCTTAAAAAAAAAGTAGATAGGTAGATAGATAGATAGATAGATAGATATCTCTCTATATATCTATTATAGATCTATATATATATAGTTTGTAACTTTCTAGCCCTTGTGCACATACACATACACACACACACATGCTTTTATAATCTTTTTTTAAGAGTTTGTCCCATATAATTAAATATACTTCTACAACATCACTTTAATGTCTGGTTAATATTCCATTGTATAGATATACCATAAATGATTTAACCAATTCCTTGTCTTTTGGCATATAGATTTGCTATGGTTTGAATGTTTGTGTTCCCCAAAATACGTATGTTAGAATCATAGCTCCTAGAATGATGTACTAGAAGGTGGAGCCTTTTGAAAGTTTATTAGATGGTGAAAGCAGAAATCTCATGAATGAGACTTAAGCCTTATAAATTAAGCCCAAGGGAGCTCATTCACCACTTCCACCATGTGAAGACACAGCAAGAAGGTGTCATCTATGAATTAGAAAGTGGCCTTCACCAGACACAGAATCTCTTAGTGCCTGGATCTGGGACCTCCCAGCCTCCATAATTGTAAGAAATAAGTTGTACTGTCTATAAACTACCCAGTTTACCATATTTTGTTATAGCGGCCTGAACAGATAGGACTGTCCACAGTACTTTTGCTATTACAAACATGACTGCAATGAAACACCTTGACTCTGACTCTGTGAATTTGTAATGATTTTTAAAAGACTAATACTCATAGAAATGGAATTTCCAGGTGAATGCATACATACATTTTGAGGCATTTAATATGTATTCCTTTTCAGAAGCTTGTAGTGATTTAATTCCCACCAGCTCTGTACGCTTGCCTGTTTGTTTAATCTGTTCTGATATTTATACTGTTGTAAGCAACAGCTAAAGAGTGTATCTTACTATTGTCAGGTATTGAATTTCTTTGTTTTGTTTTGTTTTGCTTTTTGAGACAGGGTCTCGCTCTGTTGCCCAAGTGTAAGTGCAATGGCATGATCATAGCTCACCGAAGCCTCCAGTGACCTCCCAGGCTCAAGTGATCTTGCCACCTCAGCCCCCCGAGTCACTGGGACTACAGGAAATGCCACTACACTTGGCTAATTTGTAAAATTTTTTTTTGTAGAAATGGAGTCTCTCACTATGTTGCCCAGGCTCTCCAACTCCTGGGCTCAAGTGATCCTCCCACCCCAGCCTCCCCAAGTACTGGGATTACAGATGTGTGCCACCGTGCCCAGCCTGGATTTCTTTGACTACTACAGTGATTGAATATTTTTGTGTGTTTATTGGTAATTATGTTTCTTCTTTACTTATTACAGATATCAATCCTTTAGATTTGAAAGAACGTTAACCATTTATTGCAACTGTTCTTTACTACTATCATTTGCATTAAAACCTTTTATAAAAAAATTATAGGCTGGGTGCGGTGGCTCACATCTGTAATCCCAGCACTTTGGGAGGCTGAGGCTGGTGGATCACGAGGTCAGGAGTTTGAGACCAGCCTGGCCAGCATAGTGAAACCCTGTCTCTACAAAAAATAGAAAAATTAGCCAGGTGTGGTGGCACGTGCCTGTAGTCCCAGCGTCCCAGCTAGTCGAGAGGCTGAGGCAGGAGAATCTCTTGAACCTGGGAGGCAGAGGTTGCAGTGAGCTAAGACCACACCATTGCACTTCAGCCTGGGCGACAGAGCGAGACTCTGTCTCAAAAACAAAAAACAAAAAACATTATAAGAAAAAAGGACAAATGTAAAACACAGTGAAAATCCCCTGCATGGAAGGATGAATTGTAATGTTCTTTTCACCTCCTTTTCCCTTTCTTTCCTTCCTGTTAGTCATAGTAAATTTAGTATAACATATCAAAATTATGCTTTGAAAAGTGGTCAGTTTTAGCAGATTCAGAATGAAGACAAGAACAACTTTGAGATGGCATAATGGGGATGGGCAGAGAAGTGGAAGAGATCAGGGGAACTTGTGTGGAGGAGGTCAGAGGTAGGGGGTTCAAGGAGAGGAAGGGCTGCCAAATGTCCATTTGCTACAAGCTGTATATATAGCCTGAAGGGAAGCTCAGGATATGTTTGGCGCTATCCTCTGGATGTCACGTGTGCTTTGATTGGTTAATGGCAACCTTATTTTCTTCCTAATGGCTTGGGCCTTTGTGCCCCTCCAGACATGATAGTTACAGCCCCAATCCCACTTCCTAGAGAAAAGCGCCATTCATGGTTGTGGTGGGTTGAACAGTGACCCCGCAAAGATGTCCATATCCTAATTCCTGTGAATATGTTACCTTAATGTGGTAAAAGGGACACTGTGGATATGATCGAGTTGAGAATCTTATGACGGGGAGATTGTTCTGGATTATTCAGGCAGATTCGGTGTAACTGCAAGGGTCCTTATGAGAAAGCAGCAGGGGGGTCAGGGTCGGTAGCGGGAGAAGCAACCAAGGAAGCAAAAAGTTGGAATAGTGGGAAGAAGGAGTCAAGGAATGCAGGGGCCTCTAAAAGCTGGAAAAAGCAAGGAGATGGATTTTTCCAGAGCCTCCAGGAGGAACCAGCCCCGCAGACACCTTGAATTTTTTTTTTTTTTTTTTTTTTTTTTTTTTGAGGCAGGGTCTCATGCTGATACCTAGGCTGGAGTCCAGTGGCGTGATCTCAGCTCACTGCAACCTCCTCCTCTCGGGTTCCAGGGATTCTCATACCTCAGCCTCCCGCCACAGGCACCCACCACCATGCCTGGCTAATTTTTATATTTTAAGTGGAGATGGGGTTTCACCGTGTTGGACAGGCTGGTCTTGAACTCCTGACCTCAAGTGATCTGCCCGCCTCGGCCTCCCAAAGTGTTGGGATTACAGGCATGAGCCACTGGCCCAGCCGACACCTTGACTTCTGAGCTCCAGAACCGAAAGAGAGTAAATGTGTGTTAAGTGACTGAGTTTGTAGTAATTTGTTACAGCAGTAACAGGAAACTAATACAATGGTTGATATCTATTCAACATTTTTTTTCCTTTTTTTGCTTTCTACATATGTAACTAAACAGAAGTGTGTGTGTGTATCTCTATCTTAGACACCTTTCTATATCGTGCATATAAATTTACCTAACTTTAGAAACTGTAGATTCCCATTGTCTAATTGGAACATAACATTTATTCAGCTGGTTCTCTCCAGAAGAATTTCTAGGTTGTTTTAAGGTGGTTTTTTTTTTCCTTTTTTACCATCACCACCACAAAGAGTCCTACTGCTAAAATCCGTGTACCCATATCCCTGTACTAACTAGTTTGTGTATTTCTGTAGAATAATTTAATAGAAAGTGAACTGTTGAGTCACGTATTTTAAACTGCAAAAGAAGACACAAAGATTTGTGATTTGTGTCTTCTTTCTTTCTGATCAACCTGGCAGAGGTTTATCAACTTCATTGATCTAAAAAATTTCTGTTGGACAGGTATGGTGGCTCACACCTGTAATCCCAGGCCTTTGGGAGGCTGAGGCAGATGCATTACTTGAGGTCAGGAGTTTGAGACCAGCCTGGCCAACATGATGAAACCCTCACTGTACTCAAAATAACAAAAATCAGCTGGGCATGGTGGCCCACACGTGTAACCCCAGCTACTTGGGAGGCTGAGGTCAGAGAATCACTTGAACCCTCCCGGGAGGTGGAAGTTGCAGTGAGCCGAGATCATACCACTGCACTCCAGCCTGGGTGACAGAGTGAGACTCCGTCTCAAATAAATAAATTTAATTTAATTTAATTTAATTTAAAAATTTCTGGTTTTATTTATTTGCTCTATTGTTTTTATGTCTTCTTACTGACTTCCATTCTTTACTATTTCCTTTATTCTGCTTACTTTAGATTTATTTTTTCCTCTCTTTTCTAATTTCTTAAAATGAAAGCTGAGGTCATTGATTTAAGACCTGTCTTCTTTTCTAACATAAGTGTTTAATGTTACATATTTCCACTTAAGTACTGCTTTAGCAGTATCTAACAAATTCTTTTATGTTGCACTTTCACTTTTATTCAGTTAAAAATGCATTCTAGCCGGGCGCGGTGGCTCAAGCCTGTAATCCCAGCACTTTGGGAGGCCGAGACGGGCGGATCACGAGGTCAGGAGATCGAGACCATCCTGGCTAACCCAGTGAAACCCCGTCTCTACTAAAAATACAAAAAATTTAGCCGGGCGTGGTGGCGGGCGCCTGTAGTCCCAGCTACTCGGGAGGCTGAGGCAGGAGAATGGCGGGAACCCGGGAGGCGGAGCTTGCAGTGAGCCGACATCGCGCCACTGCACTCCAGCCTGGGTGACAAAGCGAGACTCCGTCTCAAAAAAAAAAAAAAAGAAAAAAAGAAAAAAAAAAAATGCATTCTAATTTCTTTGACCCATGTTGTTTAGAAGTATGTTATTTAGTTTCCAAATATTTGGGAATTCTACAGATATATTTCTATTATTGATTTCTACTTTATTTCCATGGTGGTCAGAGAACATACTTTGTTTGACTCGAATCCTTTAAGTTTGTTGAGACTGTTTGATGCCCAAGAATTTGATCTTGGTCAGTGTTCTGAAAGCACTTTAAAAGGATGTTTATTCTGCTGTTGTTTGATGGAGTATTATACAAACATCAATTAAGTCAAGTTGGTTTATATTTATAGTGCTATAGGAGTCTTCTACAACTCAATTGTTTTTCTATGTACTTGTTCTATCAATTACTGAAAAAGGGATAATAAAATCTCTAAGTGTGAACTTTTCTATTCCTTTTTATAATTCTATTAGTTTTATATTCATATTTTTCAAAATCTATTATTAGATGTACACATTTTTTCCTCCTATGTCATTGCATAATTACCCTCTTTATTCTAGTTCTGAAATATTCTTTGTAATGAAATACACCTTGTTTGACATCAATGTAGCAACTCCAGCATTCCTTTGATTGATATTAGTCTGATATATATTTTCTTTTTTTTTTTTTTTTTTTTTTTTTGAGACAGAGTCTCGC